>NC_053418.1:14610000-14913750 GCF_016859285.1 Xiphias gladius | reverse complement strand
ACCACAACTAAACATTTGTTTGAGTCAGTTCCCCCCTTTATAGATTGTGACTGGGCTACAACTAATATTTTCTTCATGGCTCAGTCCCTCAGTTATGTATTTGATTAATCAATTAATTGTTTGGTGTATAAAGTGTCAGTAGATAGTAAAATGCCCATCAAAATTTCTCAGAGTCCAGAGTGACATCTTCAGATTGTTTAGGGCCCCCCCCCCATCACCAGTCCAGAGCCCAGAGATTTTAATTTTACAATTACATAAAAAAGAAAAAAACAAGAAGCTGGAACAAGCAAGTGGCATTGCTGCTTGATAAATGACTTACACGGCTAATCTGTTATCAAAACTGCAATTAGACTAATCGATGGATCAACTCATGGTTTCAAAACTAGTTTGCGCTCACAAATACACCAAGCAAGTCCGTTTGAATATAGTGTTCAACAGCTGCAATGGTAACACTGAACATTTACTACTCAGCTGACTTCTTACAGTCAGACACTCTTCATTACACCTGAAACTACTAGTAACTTTCATTATCCTTTAATCTGCCGATTATTTTCTTGATTAATCGACTGTTCATTCTGTGAAATGTAAAAAAGATTTAAAAAAAAAAAGAAAAATTACATCAAAATTCCTCAGAACCAAGACGACCTCTTCAAATTTCTTGTTTTGTCCAATCAACAGTCCTAAACCTAAAGGGTGATAAGAAAGACAAATAATTGATAAATTATCATAGTAGTTAATGATTATTTCCCGGCATTTGACTGATCAATCAACTGACTGATTGATTAGTCACACGGGCTGTGTGTTTGTGTGTGCAGACCGACTTCCAGGAACTGACATGTATTGATTATTGATGGAGAGAGGTGTCAAAGAAAAATCTGAAAAGCGATGCGTGAAGATGACAGTAATGTCATTCTGGTGGGCTGAAAAAACTCCATGATACTAATGTGTCGTAGTATTAAGGAGTTCAAGAAAAGTGTCATGTTTCACTACAGTGCGTAGTAAGAGCAACAGACCTATACCAGTGCGGCGAGAAATGAATCCACATGACTTCCTTATGAGACCTCATCCCCATGTAAAGGAATTGACCAGTTTGACACAACTTCAAAATGATGTACGGGCGCGATTTTGTGCAGACTAAGGCCAGCGACGATAACTAAGATGCTGTCCCCGAGGACACGTCGAGTCAAAGCTTCTGACCACTCGGTTTGTTATTCCACGCGCCCCGGACTCTCCCCGGCAGGTACCAGAGACACCGCTTCGGCTCCGAGCATCCCCGCTCATCTACTCACCAAGGCTCGGAGGGAGGACTCGTCCAGCGCAGAGTAAGTCTCCACAGACATTGCGGTCTTCCTGGGCGGGCTCAGGTGAGTCGAGAAGGTCCGGACGGTGAGTCTCGCTGTGATTCGGTTTCCCCGTCAACACCGTGTACCCCCTGCACTACTTGTAGGCTGTTTTTGTTGTGTCTTTTTGATTTTTTTTTTTTTTTTTTTTCCCCCCCACCTCACTCCAGTCAGTCTCAGTCTTCGGCGGAGTCGGAGTCAGAAACGTCTTCTGAGTCAACCAGAATGAGCTCGTGTCCCGCTTCTGGAGGGCATACTTCGGTCCGGTTTGGTCGCCTCTGGAGTTGAAGTGAAAGCACGAACAGGCCCGCACGCTCTTCCCATTGGACGTTGGCAGTTTTTTGAACAGAGGATTCCCACTGAAAGGTGTAATCCCCGCCCCCTCTCTGTCCCCCGGCCTCCGCCGCAGCTCATTCAAAGCGCGCCGCTTTGTGGGACGACACGAAACAGCATCCATGTATGGGGGGTGATTAGTGCCGTAGGTAGGTAGGTAGGTAGGTAGGTCTGGAAAAAATTTAGAGACCACTGCAAAATCATCCGTTTCTCTGATTTTACTATTTATAGTTGTGTGTTTGAGTAAAATGAACATTTTTGTTTTATTCTCTAAACTACTGACAACATTTCTCCCAAATTCCAAATAAAAATATTGTCCCTTTAGAGCATTTATTTGCAGAAAATGACAAATGGTCAAAATAACAAAAAAGATGCAGTGTTTTCAGACCTCAAATGATGCAAAGAAAACAAGTTCATTTACATTTATAAACAACACAATACTAATGTTTTAACCAAGGAAGAGTTCAGAAATCAATATTTGGTGGAATAACCCCGATTTTCAATCACAGCTTTCATGCGTCTTGGCACGCTCTCCACCAGTCTTTCACATTGCTGTTGGGTGACTTTATGCCAGTCCTGGTGCAAAAAATCAAGCAGCTCAGCTTTGTTTGATGGCTTGTGACCATCCATCTTGCTCTTGATCACATTCCAGAGGTTTTCAATGGGGTTCAGGTCCGGAGTTTGTGCTGGCCATGACAGGGTCTGGATCTGGTGGTCCTTCATCCACACCCTGATTGACCTAGCTGTGTGGCATGGAGCATTGTCCTCCTGGAAAGACCAATCCTAAAAGTTGGGGAACCTTGTCAGAGCAGAAGGAAGCTTTCTTTCCTGTAAGTTTTCTTCCAGGACGTAGCTTGATTTCACAGTGGGTGCAAGACACTGTGGCTTGTAGGCCTTTCCAGGTCTCCATCTAACCATTAGATGACCAGGTGTTGGGCAAAGCTGAAAATTGGACTAATCAGAGAAGATGAGATTACTCCAGTCCTCTATGGTCCAATCCTTATGGTCTTTTGCAAACCTCAGCCTGGCTCTTCTTTGCTTCTCATTGATGAAGGGCTTTTTTCTAGCTTTACACGACTTGAGCCCGGCCCCTAGGAGCCTGTTTCGAACCGTTCTCGCCGGCACTTCACCCAAGCTGCCAATTGCCATTCTTTCTGTAGGTCACTTGATGTCATCCTACGGTTGCTGAGTGACATTCGAATGAGTTGACGGTCATGTGGAGAGTCGTTTTCACCCTCTAATAGTGATGAGCCTACAGGGAATTCTCCCCTCGGTTTTATGGAGCTTTAAATGCGAGTTTCAGCTCATTGTTTTGCTGTCTGATCCCCAACTCGACTGTTTGGGGCCACTCTCACCACTTTCGCTGCAGCTGTTTTCAGTGAAAAAGCCCTAAAAACCCACTGTACATACCCTGCACAGCACCAAACAGCAGAAAAACAAAGTTAGCAATGAGTTAGTGAACATAGTGGAGCATTTAGTGGCTAAAGAGCCAGATGTTTCCCTCAAGAGTTGGTAGAGCTACCAAAAACAGAGCTAAAAGAGAGTGAATTTTGAACTTGCATTCACCAGGTGGCTAAAACATAACTCCAAATGAATGTTAATGTTGCTCCATAACTACAATGAATATTTTTGATGCTACTTAAAAGGTGATATGTCATAATTTGTTCACAACTTGTTTCCATTGCCCCCAAATGGCCCAAAAAAATGGCCAGGGACTGGCTGTCTGGCTGCAGACAAATTGGCAGACCTCCGCAAGAAGCACCTCTGGAGTTGACAGGAAATCACGTGACTTCAGCAGTGGAATTTTGTCTTCTTCATGTCGTCTTTTTCCCGCAAAGTAGCACATGGATTTATTAAAAAAAAATACAGTTTATTTGTTAGAAATATATTTTAAAAGTCAATTGACTCTCTTAAAGGCTTTATACAATATTTCAAATTAAGTGTGCTATTAGTACACATTTTAAAAATGGGCCAACAAAATTGAATTCAATAAGTCTTTGAAAATTCACTAATTTTTTATGTTTTATGTAATGTTTAAATCAAATTTATTCATTGAACAATTACTAAACAATTTATTAAACAATGCCAATAGGCTATGCCTAACTGGAAGACCCTGTGAGCTGCTGATGAATGACAGTGACCCTTAGCAGTTTTATTGCATCCTCTGTTGTCAAAATCAAAATGAATCCAGCTATTCTGCTAAAATAAACAGACAACTTTTATGTTTGGGGTCAAATTGACCCCAGCAATTTAAACCTACAAAAAATGACTGCAACTGAAAGCGTTACCCAAGTTTACAACGTAAGAATATCACCAAGGAACACATAGTTCAGAATCAGAATAATTTTACTAGCCAACTACTGTATATTTGTACGTACAAGTAATTATCTTATTGGATGCATGGGTACATTTAAAGACAGAGGGAATATAACAAAATGTGAACCAACAAAAACTGTATATAAAAAAAATATAATAGGAGGGTTAAAACTGTCTCACTCAGGCCATCGTGACCTCTGCTTGGTACCGGATTTGTCCTCCAGGATTTTTAAGGTAATCTTGAAAAAAAGCTAGACAATTATCAATCATTTTCTTGCTGTCCTAGATGGTGCACTTTTTTCCAGAGCGGTAAAAGATGGATGCAATGTTTACGTTCTGTAATTACCCCTTCATACAGTAGTTTTAATTCCTAGTAGACTCCAAAAAGAAATGTTTATATATTTTTTTATATTGTATTTATTTAGTATTAGTAGTATTTATATTTTATATTTTTTAAAAGGATATTTTTCTGGAAATCAACTACTGCTTATGAACACCACAGAATTAACTAAAATTGATTAATTGTCTCAGAACAATATCTCATGTCCCTATAATTAGATCCTCATAAGAGAGCTAATTCCAGGCAACTTCCTAAGAAATTTGAAGTAAATTACAGGCCTGGAAAATAAAGCAATACCATTTTTTTCCAACATGAGTGTCTGAATGCTGTTTCAAATTCTTCTCCATGTGGCCAGGAATAATATTCATGTGGAGAAACACTGACTAATACTTTAATGGAGATGTTTGCGTATAATAAAAAGTAAATTCTTTCAGAATCAAGTTTAACCAACTGACTTGCGATCTTTAAATATTACCAAGATGACTACGCTGCAGACTGCAATGCAACTTACAAAAACGCTGCCGCATATTCAGTAATTGAAGATTGTAATAGTGACAACAAAACCTATGCTGGATGGTGGTGTGACAGAAATCATATCCATACTACTCATATGTTGCCACACCAAATACATTAAAAAAAAAACGCAGCACTGTTGTCCAAACTCCTTCCGCACCTCTGCACCATTTATCACCACATATGAAAGGAAGTAGATAAGAAAGTAACCTTAAGATAAGAAAGGAAGCTCATCGAGTGGCAAACTGACTGAAAATATGGGAATTAAAAAACAGATATTTGAGGTAGTCATATAAAAAGGGCATGAAACAGCACCGACAGAATAACAACTGGAGCCACGAAACCATGATTAAAAACATTTAATAACCACACAAGACAAAGAGCAGAAAGTTGTTCTTAAACAGGAATAGTCAGCTATGTGCCATGAGTGCTGCAAGTCCAACTAAACACTGCACCAGATGATTTCACTGATTAGTTGCTGCTCTCTACTTGGGACCGCTGATAAGATGTTAACTGGGAAAACGCTCTGATGTTGTCTTTAATTAAAAAGGGAAATTTGCAGACTCAACCATCTGTGGCACAAGGTTGCCTATTTTATATGCATTCCTAAAGCGGACCCTATGTTACACACAAAATACATCTTATCAATCTTAAATCATATTTGGAGGAACAACACACAAAGTTTTTCATACTACTTAAAAGAAGGGTGGACAGGAGACACTGCTTCAAAAGCCATCTCATCATAACACTATGTATATAGTTATATAGATATGATTTAAAAAAAAAAAAAATCTAAATATTACTGAAGAGTATTAAAGACAAATCTTCAACAATATAAAAAGACAAATGTTCAATAATACAGTTAATTTTTTTCTTGGTAAAAGATGCATAAATTTATCAAATCTGTTCCTAAAGCCCTTTTTAACAAAATAATCTATCAAAGTGCTTTAGGTTACATAAAGTTGCAAAAACCAACAGGAACACAGAGAAATGACCTGGAAAAAAAAAAGAAAAAAGAAAAAAAAAAAAACAGCGGTGAAAACAAAATGTCCTTGGCTGAAGTAACAAGATAAAGATCAAGTTAGACACCAACAAAGTCGTGTGTTTGTTTGATGTTGTCAATGTTCTTAATGAGCTATGACATGACTTGTACAGTAAAAAATTCAAAATCAAATTTAGTGTAAATAAAAATCTATTTATAAGTTAACTGTTAAGGCTAGATGTTAGACATACAAACCTTTGAAACAAATCTTGAAATAAAGCAGAATATGCTTGAATAAACCAAACTACTTACTTAGACTTTAATAAAACTATAAGATACCAATGCTCACACAGGCACTTATCAGATACATGTATGCTTTATTTTCAAAAGTGTGCAAAAAGATAAATGAAAAGCAGAGTAGGAGATTTGGTTTTACTATATCTCCAGATGTTCCTGCTCTCACTCTTCCTGCTGCTCTTCATTCTGCTTCTTGGGCAGCTGCAAATGGAAAATAAACAATTGAAAATCCTTTTTGAAGATGCCTAAATATATTGGGAAAATCAACCCCAAGCAAAACTGACACCATGATAACTCATTTATTCTGTGAAGAAAGCACAGTGTTACAGAAATATTAACTTTAGGTCTATTCCAGGAAGATTTTCCCTTAAATGAGCAGGCAGTAGCAGGTCTGCATATATTGTCATTACAGTAAGTACAATTTTTCTCCAGCCAACCTATTCAACCTCATATTTTTCATATAAATGTATGAATATATTTTATAAACCTTTGTGTATTGCTCATATTTGGTTATCATAATAGATTGTTCTTCGGGTAAATAAACAAGTGTTAAAATATCCATTTCTTTCCCATACTGTCAACCCTTATGGTGGCATTTCAGTACAGACTGTATACTGTGTAGACTGTTACAATACAATACAACTATACAATGTCATGCTATATTTTTGTTTTTATGTTAAAGATTGAGTAGAAGCAGAAGCTCCTTGCCTTTGTTTGTCTAGGTGTTAATTCGTGTGCTGCATTGCGTACCTTTGCCATTGGATTACTTCTGTTCACTCTCCCTTCTTTATTTTCTGGTAGATGAGGTCTGGTGGACAAAATCAAATCACAATATGAATAATATACTCTAAATTAAATTACACAAAACACAATTATTTGTTTAAGAAATTATAAATTGGTAAAGTAGAACTAAAGTAATTCAAATAAAATTCAAAAATTCTTGATCATTGCTTTTACCCCTTTAGAGATGCAGAGCCTGACTTCTCAGTGTCATAGAAAGACGAATGAGCCCCCTCTGCTTCATTGACCTGCTGAGGTTTGTTTTTCACAGAAACATCACAGTTGGACGTCTTCCTCTGACTTGGTAGTCCAATGTAGCCTCTCTGCCATTCCTTTGGGTTTTTTCCTAGTGGGGTGTGTCTGTCAAATCCAAAATCCTCATCCAAGAAGTCAGCTATATGTGGATAGCATATACAATGTGTGTAAATAAACGCGCGCACACACACAGACACAGGGACCAGACAAAAGAAATCGTGCACATATCCACAGACCCTCTAGAATATAATGCAATCAAATAAAAAATCACTTTACAAACTAAATTTGTATCTTCAGTGTTTGTTGATACTGAGTCAGAGCAGTGTTGTACCTTTATAAATTGTGGCTCTGAATTGGATGCTATGTTTTTCTATAAGATTTTATCAAACCCCACTCGCATACATCTAAAATCTAAATATTACACACATTTATCAATATAATAATATATAAGCAAAAACACCCCTAAAGCCTCAAAAATGACCAAAGAGTTTTATCAATATTTTGAAAGCTGCAAACAAAAACATGTAGGTTTCAAAAGGTAGGATTTATTACTATTTATGGAAAAAATAATTGTCATAACTATCAGACTGAATCGCCATTCGTGTCACTTCCTGCTTTCAGTATTACAAATTATCTATCATAATTCTATACTGTTTGAAATTCAGATCACATAGGGGTAGCAATTCAGAGCTCTGGAAAAAGGCTAATGGGGAGCCATTTACTTTCAATGCATTTTTTGTTCCTACACATTGAGACGTTACAGTACTTACTTTTGCAAGAGTAGACTCACCACTCTAGTTTAAATTTGCACAGGGTTGTCACATAAAATAAATCAATCAAAAGTACACAAAGAAACTATTGCGTATGTGCAGTTTTTGATATTTTAATATTAAAAATGTATATATTTAAAATTTTAATATTCTGAATACATTTTATACATTACCTTGCTGCTTTATTCTCCTCTGAAAATCTGGAGACATCTGCCCAAATGTTTCTTTAGCAGGGCTCAGTGGTTTTCTGACAGATGCTTTTATTATATTATTCAGTGGATGGGCAGTCTGAGGGCGCATATCACATTTGTCCTAGACGTAAAACACACATATCAAAAAAAGTGAGAAAAAATATGCAATTGCATGTCTGTGTTTCTTTTTCCCCCCCCACTCTTTAATGTTTAATATTCTGCCAATAGCGTCATACCTGATGGTGGAAGACGACAGCCTCTTCTAGAGCCACACCACAGAATTCACAGGGAATGACCACATCACCCTCTAGTGGACTGGCTGGGGGACTGTAAGAGGCCGGGGAGACAGACCGAGGGAAAGTGGGGATGTTGGAAGCGAGTGTGTCGGGGAGGCTGCGCATCAGCCCTGAAGCATTCCTGCTCCTGTCCTCTTTAGGTGGAGAGGAAGGCTGCTTGCTGAAAGACGCAAAAGCGGAGGCTGGGCTGCACCCAGTCTAAAACAAAGCAAAGGAAGTAGACAAAAGGTTAAAATCTATGTTAAATCTGCTAAAGTCTAAGTCACCTTGTGCCTCCTAGATGGAGACAAGGGCCACATGTTCAAACAGGTAAAGGCTGCAACTAGACTGTGAACTATCTGAAGAAAGAAAGATGTTAAAATGTTTGCACGCCATGTGATATCTGACTGGATCTGAGCTGATCTGATACCGATTAGATTTTTTGCATATGCAGATGTATTTCCTAACCGTTCTACAATACAGAATCCTAGTGGGGAGACAAGCAGCCTGAGTAAAAACAGAATGCATCATGACAAACAAAGTGGGTCACAGCAAGTTTTATTTCTACACTACAGTAAGTTAAACTGGAAGTCCTGAATTCAGTAGGCAGAGTAGACAGGTTCTGTTCGGCTGGTTACATCTGTCAATCATGTTCTGGTTGTATTTTCATTTTTGTTGTGATGTCATGCATGCAGATATGATGCAATGAACTGGAATTACAAACTGTCTGCCCTCCTTTTCTCCAGTTACATATTGTAGAGCGAGTCAGCTGAGCAGATTTTTTCTTGAACATTATATGTCTAGTTTACTTGAATATAGATTGAATTCTCAAAGAAGAACGAGCATTAGTTTATGAGATTATTGTTTAATTGGTTAAAGACCCTTTAATCCAGAAAATAAACACAGCTTTCCAGGCTTAAAAACTTATCTAGGCGCTGACAGATGATATGATATAGAACCAAAGAACAACTAATCAATCTGCACCCTCTTAAAGCATAGACGCTTTCAGTGACTGGCCTTCTGTAGGCATACATATTACAAACAAATAACAAGTACTTAAGTGTGTATATATACAATGCAATATCGTCTATTACACAAAAACTCAAATTTAAACATTTAAAGAACTAATTATTGTGGCCACTTTATAATACTTTCTTTACTTTAATTACTCTAGTGGATGATCAGCAGATCATTTGTGTTTACCCACTTTTTCTTCACTTTCTATTACTCAAAGTACTTACTCAGCTGTCCACATTGCAAGACTACCTTGTACACTAAGATAAATAACGACAAAAACTTTGGGGACCTGAAGTCCAGAAGAATTTGAAAAAAATCAGTAAACACAAAATCAGTGAGCCTTAACTATCCTCGAAATCAGAGATTCTACTTATCTGTGGTGCAAACCGAAAGTTTAAAGTTACATCTCAAACCTGATGCAAAATGAGATCCTCTTCTGGAAACAGCTCTTCGCAAAACTCACAAGGCAACATGGTATCTGTAAAAAGAATTTTAAACCATTAACAAACTGACAACAGAATAACTAAAGTATTCTATCGACACTGATGTACCTGTTTGATCATGGTCCTGGACTGCACTTGTGCTTGTCGCTGTAGTGAAGTGTGGGTAGTTGTTGTTGGGTGGAGAGAGTGGAGAGTTTACAGAGGTGATAGACGTCTTCCCGATCTTGTGGTCCCAGATATCACTCCACAGGTTGCCCTCTACACCTCCAGCCACCGATTCTCCATCACTCTGCAGGCTGAGAGCCAACATGTAGTCCAGGCCTGATGAATCGTCATCATGCGTCTGATCACCATGTGGCCACGCACTGCTGCTGCTGCTACTGCTGCTGCTATTCAGAAAATCACTCTGCCCCAGCACTATAAAGAAAAATTAATTAAACATACATATAAAGAATTTTAGCAGATAGCAGCAACACACCAACTTGGGTCTATAAGCTCAGTCATGGGAGAAAAGATCTTTAAATGTTTTAGGATTTGGTTATGTTTAATTTTTTTGGCCAAACCCTTTTTTTGCCCACACTTTTTGGACCACAGTAGTGATAACATACTACAACATGTCCTCTGCTGGTAAAACTAATTTTACAAACATAGCCTTACAAAAGGGAGAAGTTGACAGGAACATCTACAGTCAGATATATTTATGTGTTACAGACTCTATAGACAAGGTGTAAAGATTATGTCAAGCAATTCTGGTGATACTATAGTAGAGTTTAAGGTTGAGTTTTTGACTACTAGTAGTGCTACAGAGCAATGTTTTTACACGTGGGCCCCCATTTTTTTGTATTGTGCACACACACAAGGACACAGGTGATGCGACACACATTCCTGCTGCTGGCTTCGCACTATTTGACAGTGGGGGACAGTAACTTGCAAAGAAGCGTAACAGTGCACCCTCAAAAGGCAGGAAATACGACGGTCAGCAAAAAAAGATGGATATGAAAACGCATGCTTTAAAATATTCAAAATAATAAGCTTTACAAATATTTTGTATAGAAGCATACTGGATGTAAACATAACTTTTTTTTGTTAACGTTAAAATCTTCACGGGGCACCTTTAAATTGCTGTAACAGTTCTTTAAAGCTACACTGATATATTTTGGGCCAATAAATAATTAAGCTTTGTTGCCACTTTTTCCCCGTACAGGAAATATAATAATCAATGGGGTCAGTGATAAAACTCACAGTGACTATATGTTGTATTCCTCTGTGAAGTATTCTTCCAGTCTCCAGGTCCCCTTGAAGTGTTATAAACTCTGGGATCAAATGCATGGGGAAAACCCTGTTGTTCTGCTGCATGGATGTTGTTATTCTTGGAGCCTCTTTCTTGGGCTTTTATGATGTTTCGGATGGAGTGGGCTTCAAACCAAGACCCTGGAGACTGTGGTTCTACTTGACTGCGACTCATCCTGCTGTTGTTCCTCTCTTGGGGCGGTGTGAGGCTTCCACATAAGACTGGATGCACAGCTTGTTCTCTCAACATTACATTGCATTTGCAGTGTGGGCAGGGCTCAGTGCGTGTACCACAATAATCCTCATGCTCTTTGGACTGACTGAAAACAAGCTCTAGTTCACAGTACTGGCATGGGACCAGCCGCTGAGGACATTCAGAGCTCTACAAGAGACAAAAATCATGAAGAAGGATAATTCAATGATTTAATCAAGGATGGTTAAATATCAGCGTTATACATAGGGAAGGAAAAAGTTCTTCAGAAATACCTGGTGAATGTCAATATGATTCTTCTCAATCTTCAAACCACACTTGCATGTAATCTAAATTGAAAGAGAAAATGCGTTTAATTTACAATTATCCTGTCTCAGTCTGATGTTGCTTCCTTGTTAGTCATTTCCTTACGGGTGACGATTTGAGGTCAGGACTGACTGCAGTATATGGTCCCTCTGACGTGATTTTGAATTACAAAGGAGGTTTCATTAGGGACCATATAGTTAGAATAAGTTTAAAAAAAAAAAAGACTGCAAACAGCCTCAGTAACTGTTATTGACAGTTCAATCAGTAATACCGCACAATGAGGTGTCGTATAATAAATTAATATAAAGGCAGAGTCAAAGATTTCCTGTACATATAAGAGTTCCTTCCACCAAGTCTAGTGTGTTCACATAAGACATTATTAATGTTATAACATTAACGCTCATGAGAAATAATGAGGCAATCAAAAAATGCCAATTTTACTCCTGAGACATAAAAATCACAAAAGTCACAGGTTCAATTACCAGTTTACTGGTTTCTGGGTTTGGGATAGTTTCACTAATGTTCACACATGTTGATTAGTTGTTCCAGGCTATACAGATAATCACATTTTTCCATCTTTGGGCATTAGGCCTACCCTCAAAAGAAGCCCACATCTACCGCAGAAATGATGTTAAAGTCGCCAGTATTGCTGCAGATATTACCTTTGTATGCTCCTGCTGCATGTGCTCCTGCAGATCCGACCGGGGCACTGGCTCCTGGCACACACCACACAGGGCGATGTTTCTTTGACAATGGATCTCATGAGTAGTAAAATTAGCCTCTGGAATGTCATGTTTGCTAAAAAGGTAAAGATCGTTATGAAAACCCTTTTCCACCATCATATCAAATTGACTGATCACTAGTATAACTTATTCATACTTACCAATTGCCACAAAACTGTGTATTTTCATCTGCCATGGCTTTAATAAAGCCTGAGGAAAAAGTGTAACGTTAGTTATTAATGACAAAAAAAACCCAGCGTGCTCCATTTTGTTTATCTTTAATGTTTATGAAACGTTAACATACAATGTTTGTAGCTACAGAAATTAATTTGTGATTGATGTATTGGTATCCGAGTTTCGTGGCGTCATGTTAATTGAACTGGCATCAAGATCTGTTTACTGAGCTTATTTAAAAATAGCCCATAAGGGCAACGTAAAGAGTACAGGTAGCTAGTACCAGTGTCGTTAGCAAATGGAACTGGTTAACAGCTCTTCAGCTTTACTCACCCAGTGTTTCTCAAAAAAATCTGGACAATGTTAGATGTGTTGGCTTTCGCTAGCTACGTAGCTTAGCATTAAATACACGGTAAGCGAACACCACGTAGCGTCGATTTGACGCTAGCTAACTAACTTTATACACTCTTTACGAAGTAGCTACCAAACCAAGGAGCTAATATAAAGACGGGTTTTTTTGCTTCTGCCGCCCGGTCCAGCCAAAACGAATGCAACCGTTCCGTTTTGAGGTTATAGTTTGTCAGTTAATTTACTTCTGAATATTTAACCAAAAAGAAACTCGTTGACGACAGCTAACCACTTGATGCTACCCTGAAAACCAGTTCGTTATTTCCTCCTTGCCCTGTTTTGACAGAACATTTGCGCCCTGAGTTTGCCTCTCAGGCTACCTACGTACATTCCACTACGCCTCCTTTAATATTGTCACAGCCAAGCCAAATCCCGCAACAGTTTTTAATGCTGCATCTCGTCTAAATGCACGAAATAAAAGTGTGATATGAATCTGCAAGGGGCATATATATGACAGAAGTTAATAGTTAAAGCTGACTGTAAGTCTGAACTCGGGGCAAACATATCTGGGTAATAATTCCAGGCTAGAATTTGATTGGTTGAGTAAACACCGTGCGCTTGTAAAAAGGTCCCGGCTGATACCATTGCTTTCAATTTCAATCTTTGACTCTGATATTACCAACAAAATTTATTCTAAAATTGTGATAAAGGTATCAAAAATATAAACATTATATGGACTATACAGAATGTCAATATATAGACTTCTATCTGTTTTCTTTAATTACAGCAGTAACCTTGTCGACTAAAATTTTGGCGAATCACATCCCTCCATTTTTCAGCTAATGTTAATAATTTCACAGGTTTGCATTCATCTGCAACTACGGTCATTCAGCCAATAATACAAACTCTTAAAATATATATTTAATAAGCCTCCAAAAACGTTTGCAAAAGTAAACTCATTGGATAGTCAATACTTCACTGTTGATATTAATTTTATTTATATAATACTTTTCAAAACACAGCTACAAAGTGCTTTACAATAAAAACGCAACACATTTTATAAGCAAATGTAATAAAACAAACTAAGAACAATAAAAAATAATCACATTATAAAACACAAATAGGGTAAAATGAACTAAAATTCCATAAGTTAAACCACTGAAAACCAAATTCAAACAAGTGGGTTTTTTTAACAGTGATTTAAAGGATGAAACCTAGTTTGCTGCTCTGATCTCCTCAGGTAAGTCATTCCAAAGTCTAGGAGCCCTGACTGCAAAGGCTTTATCACCTTTGTTTATCAATCTAGCGCTTGGAACAACCACAAGCAATGCCTCCGAGGATCTGTGGGAGCAGGACACAGGGCAGTAACAAATCTGATAGATTGCTTACAAAGCTCTGAGAGGCCTTGCCCAAGCTATCAATACAATCCAAAACAACAGTAATCAATTAATTCTAAAAGCAACAGGTAGTCCATGAAGAGAAGCCAGGATCCACCAATCTCTACTGCAGAAGTCTGCACAGTCTTCCAGACATTCAGTACGCACAAAATGAAAATCCACACAGCATTGTCCTTTCAGTGTTTATTGAGTTTTTGATCTACCAATACTGTCAATGTCAGACATTTTCATTTTTGTAAGGCACAGTTTTGTTCAGATAAAACACTGATATTATTTACAGCAAATGTTCGGACGTAGTACATACTATACATCCCCAACCCTCCTCCCAGTCAAAATGACCACCCAATGATTGGACCTTTATCGTAAATATATAAAATTTAATTCATTTCAGAGCCTGTGTTCCTCATTTGAAAAGGTTGAGTCAACTATTTATTTTACAATGTAATATATAATGTAACTCCATGCCAAACACTTAAAAACAAAATTGTGACAAAATGCAATCAATTAAAACATGTGACTGGACTGAAAGAAAGGACTAATTGTATACTCAAATAAAATCTGTAAAATAAATCAGTCTTGCAAAATATATTGATATGCCCATAGATGAGTAACATAATGGATTCTGGCTTGATTTTTTTTTTTAACCAAACAACTTGAGGGACTAAAAGTCGATAAAACACACTTAAAAGTGAATTTAACATATTTTTTCATAAAGTTGAAAATATTTCAACAAAGTATAGGGACAGTCTTTATTAAAAAGTGGTAAATTATAAAATGAACACTAAACTGCACCTAATCACATTGGTTGGTTCCTGTTGATGCATTTAAGTTATTTAACAGCTCTTAATTGGTTACATGATTGTCTAATATGAATTTAGGTCCACCATGAAGTAGGTTATGGACCAGTTCCCTTGCTCAAACTTTTCCAAACAGAACATTCATCAGAAATACTAGCTGCATCAGTTTTTGAAAGGATGGCAGTACCAACAGCCCTGCTGTTGTAGCCTGAGTTAAGCACAGGAAATGACCATGATAATTATACATGCACCAAGACTAATAAAGGCTTCTGTTGAAAAACTACATACATCTCAGGTCACTCATCCTTATCGTTCACAGGTGCGATAGTTACTACTCCATTTTCCAATTCAGGGGAAAAATATTTAGTATAAAAATAATAAGTACCAGCATTGAAAGAACAAAAATGAAGAGTTCCACAATTAATCGGCACCACAGCAATGAACTAAAAATTCACATTAGACTACTTTTGCTGTTGATAGGATGGTTTCTACTATAAAACTCCTGTATAGGGTCATTATACAAGCTTTAATAGGCTATTAATGACTATAAAGCAGATTAAAAATATCACTGTAAGCACTGTATCTCGCATTTTACTATTTTAATTAAGAAAATAGCCGAAAAATGTGCAAAAAACAATATTGCATGACCAAATTGAAATAGCTATAATGCAGTCGATGGTGGTATTTTTTGTGGGGCAAGAACAAAGGCATCTCACAATTGTCTCTTCACATGCAACTGTGTCAAGGAGCATGTCAAACAGAAACATGTTGACATATGTGGGGTATCAGATATCAACCAGCTTGTGACATAGTGCTATATACTATATACCGGTGCATTTTGGTGCCTGCCTTCATGTTGGAGTGAAAATACCTTCCACACACTTGTATTGTCATTGGTGAAAAGTCCACCCAAGACCTGTCTCATGCCACTACTTTTCTTGCCATCTTTCCTGTTACTCTCCACTGTACACTAATGACAGACATTTAAAAAAAATCTAAGACTGGGATATTTGGTCAGTCATTGTAATTACAATATATAAACGTTAAAAAGAAAATTGCCTATCTATCAATAACTAACGTTTTTAGAAAATCAAAACATTTCTGAAGGAAAAAAAGCTGGTTTTCACTTTAACTTCCAAATATCCTTGGTCCAATATAAAATTCAGTAGATTGCTCTTACAGAGTCCTTAACAGCACAGTCCTGTGAAATAATATTTTTACTACACTACACTTTTTATGATCTAGAGTGGCAAAATGGAAAAAAGGCTCAAAGACAGCATAAAACACCACAGAAGGAATAAAAGGAAAAATACAGTACAAACATCCAGGAAATTAAAAGAAGAAGGCACAGATTTTAAGAGTTGAGACTAGAAGTCATAGAGGTAGCAGAGGTCACAAAGAAAGAAGAAGGAGAAAAGGAAATTGTTGAAAAAAGGAGATATGTGATGAAAATGTGATGAAATGTCTATCTGTCCTTGGATCCAAGCTTCTCGATCAAGTCCTGCAGGGGAGCAAGTTCTCGCCTGTCGATAAGGTTGAACTCCTACAAGACAAAATAAAAATAAATAGATAGATAGATAGATAGACAGACAGATAGACAGACAGATAGACAGACAGACAGAAAGAAAGATAGACAGTTAGATAGACAGACAAAATGGATTGACATTTTGTATAAAAATGCAATCTTTAACACTCAATGTGCACATGCTAAAATCCTCCCGCCATATCAAATTCACTTAAGCCCCTTTCAGACATATAATCTGGAAAATTGCTGGGTTTTATCTCTTTGTTCAAATAATAGCTTTTTGGCTTTCATGCATACTGTAGGTCTCTGTTATGGAAAGGATCCATGCTGACTGTTTAAACAGACAGGACTGTTGCAGATAGAGCCACAAAGCTTACATAATAACAGGCTTCTGGCATAGACTAGACTAGGAACTGCAGAATGTTATATACAAGTTATGAAATTAGATTATTTATTACCACATCCCATTATGTCGTCTTATTATCTTACTCTTAGAACAGAGGAAGAGCAGTTCTTTCATTGCAGTGTTGAATCAATGTCGAGCCAGTATAACAAAAGTAGTGTAACTTGTAGAGGCTGTCTCTTCAGAGTCATGTCTGCTGCTTTGAAACTGATCAATGAGCAAGACGCCGAATTTTAAGCTTCAGTCCTAGTCCTAGTTTGACTGGTTTGTAGACACATCAGAAGTTATCTTGTTGAAGCTTTTACCTGTATGACTGCTTAAATTCATACTTGAGCCTAATAGAAAATATTACAGGAATGTTATAACTTCCTCAGCAGACATATTGCCAGAGCAACTTTTATGTAAAAATGACCCGGGAGTTCTTTTCAAACAAAATGTAAAACTGGCAGCACTTATATGGATTGCATTGTATGTCTGAATGGGGGCTTTAGATACACAGCAGTGATTAAGCCCCTTATTGTAGTTGGATAATCTCACCTGAACAAAGAAAATGAAGTGCTTGAAGGAGGTGTTGAGATGGGCCTCCTCCTGCAGCTGCATCACAGAGTCAAAATGTTGGTGGTATATGTGAGCGTAAACCCTGAACAGACGCTTCAGGATGGTTTTGGCCACAGACATGAAGTTCTTGGGGAAGGGAACTCCTGTGGGACAGAACGAGGTGGAAAAAGCTGATGTCAAGAGAAGAGCATGTGCCATTTTGAACCTCCACTAAGCCTTTCAGCCTACATCGGAGCAAGACTACAGTCAGTCTGGTTTTCACGTGAGACACATGATAAACTGGACTGAAATCAGGTGACCGAAAATAACATTACACTGCTTTTCCTTGTCTGTATGTATAGGATCGCTGTCCCAATCCACTGTTCTAAAATTGGGTGACTATACATAAAAAGGACTGCAAGAACATCATCAAACACTCGTAGAGCTTAAAGTCAGCTCGTTAACCACACAATCATTGCTTCGTGTCAAATTGCCGAAGAAGAGCCAACTAAATGGGGGGGGGAAAAAAAAAAAAAAAAAAAGAAAGTCCTTTTACTTTCTGACTGCACTCTAAGTGCACGGCTATGGAGCCTCTACTGAAAGGGTTTGGTGTCGGGTCTGTTCTCGCCATAAGCCAAACACTGATTTTACATAAGTACTCTGGGAAAAAAACACTCTGAATGGCTTTTTTCCCCCACTTATATCACCTCAGAAGAACATATACTGTATATCAAATGACAAACCTATTAGAGTCTGGAGACTGTGAGAAACTTTGCCTGTGGGAAGACAATATTCAAATTGAATAAAATGGGTGAATGCAGTTGCTTGGTCTGATGAAGAACAATGTTACTATACCCTATTTGGTGTTAGTTTCTCTCTCCCTGCATTTTACTAACAGAAGGGTCTGCTGGGAAATTCGTGGAGATTACATGCTAAAAACAACTACAATATCGTCACAAAAAGCTTAAACTGAAACTTTGTTTGCCAAACTAATAAAAAGGAAAATAATCAAAACTCACCTATCTTGGAAGGGAAAAGTGTCTCATCATCCAGCTGATCCTGCACCCAGGTCATCAGGTAGTCGATGTACTTAGGCGCAGAGCATTTGATAGGCTTCTTAATATTGGTGCCGTCAGCCCAGTGATACTCATATCTACAGGAAGAGAGCAAAATTAATTGAATTGTCTCGTATTATTGACTGGATTCATTACTTACAGCAGACCTACAGGAGATGTGAAGATGTAAGCTCTACATATAACGTGCTATTTCTGCCTTTCTATAAGGACATGAAAACATCATTTGGTAGTAGATAAGCTAAAAAAAACAAAGCAGGAGGGGGAAATGCAAAAGTATCTACAGTCATATTGTTGCTGGCGTCTATATCAACAGGAAGAAAACTGTGGTCTCTTCCTTCTGATTAGAGACTGTAGACAGTCTTGGCAGGAGAGAGGATAGAGGAAGTGCCAAATCTAGATTATAACTAAACAGCTTCTACAGGGACCACATGCTAAATTCAATTCCTGTTTTTCTCATGTGAGATTCAGATGATGAATCTCACTTTCGTTTACTTTAACTTTATCGGCCATTAAAAATCTGAATCCATGGCTTGGTTCTTTTATATACATTATTTCCAAATCCTGGCCTAAAGGTCAAATTATGTCTCATCAACTACATTCTATAATTGATTGATTTTGACTTAAATGTAATGTAATGTAATGGGAACCCAAAGGTTGCAAAGCCTTGTTTCACTTGTTACAATTAATTTTGGTACAGTCTAATTAAATTCAAGCTGGGGACTTTTGTTGCATGTCATTCCCCATCTCTCTCTCCCCTCATTTCCTGCTAACTCTCTACTGTCTGTTCCCTATTAAAGGCAGAAAATGCCCCGAAAATACTTTAACTGCTTTCACCTTTATTTACTAAATGGTTGTAATCAGATATCAAATTTCAGCCAGTACAAGATCCTGAAGTCAAAAAGCATTCATCATGGCTTCAAACACTAAAACACATTAAGTGTGTCTCTCATAGCTCATTAATAAAATAACATGCACTCCATAATTACTGATACATTTGTATTAGTTCTGTTATAAAGACATGTTGCACTCTCTAATTATTCACTAATTTATTATGAAGCCCTGTATCACTCTGCGGATGAACCACAATTTTGTTATTGATTCTGTTACTCATGCTCATAATGTTCTTTAACAGCCCTTGAGCTTAGTGTGACACATCTTGTGTCTCAGCTGAATTGTGTGAAGTTCCTTCTTTCCTACAATTACGTAAATGCTTACATCAGCCAAAATTTTTCCTTTGTTTCAATGGAACTGGTCAGACGACACATTTCACAGGTTATGAGCTGTTCACAGCTTTGCAACGAAGCAAGTTTTCATAACATTATATGTTACATGTTACATGAACATATAAAAAGGCTTGAGGTCACTTTTTTAAACTGTTTCAAAATTTTTTGGAACTTTCTTATGTCTTCATGATATATTTTCTGCTAGGACTATAAAATAGGTAGTATAAAAACAGATAACAGCACCAGTGATGCATCACAGTAAAGGAGCTGAATACTCAAGCAATCGATGATTTTGTTTTACATTCATATTGACTAACGTAAATTTTTAGAAATTTGTTCTCACTCTGTCATTGAAGTGTTTTTTGTTTTAAAAAAGCCCAGTTAATCCTGTATTGTTCAGTGTTGTGAAACAACACTTTTTACAGGCAGTGTGTATGCAATAGGCCTTTTTCACAGCAGACATTTTGACTTGTCATTGTGGGCACGAGTGCTACTAATAACATTAATGATGGTTCTGTTCTTTCAAGTGTCCCAGTAAACCGTGACCGTGTGACAGCGAACCAGCATGCAAAACACCAGTACCTTTAGTAGCTTTTCCTACTGCGACATGTCAAAATGTCTTCTGTAAAAAAGGGCATATTAGAAGCCCTGTACTTAAAAATAAAATGCACGTGTAATAAGGACACTGTTTGCCATTACCTTGGTCCAGCAGACATCACAGAGCAGCTGGTCTCAGTGCAGAACTCGGTGATGGTGCCGTATAGCATGTTGATCTGGTTGAAGAAGTCCACCGCTGAAAGAAAGGGTGTTTTTTTTTTTTTGTTCTCTAAAAATGATGTTCATAACAATAATGAAATAATACTAATATTTTTACAACAGTTTATGATGTGCATTTTAGTAAGCATTATCTAGAGCCATATATGATTATATTTAACCAAACATTCAGTTACTTTTCCCACCACAATGCATATGGATGGTGTCCTGAAGAACTGGTTATACATATACAACCACATTTTTGTATATCCTGTATAAGCGCTTCATTTTGACATGTCCTCTCTCTTTTCACATTCTAAAGTACAGTATCTTCATTTAAATTACATATGTATATATCACAACATTTCATATTTTAGGTGATCTGCCCTTCACATTGGGTTTTGAAAAATCCTGTGGCTACCAATGCTGCTTACTTTGTAAATATCCTAATGCTGGAACCAGTAATTAATCACTTTCTCAGCTCTGTGTGTTTGTATGACCCTACCAATCTTCTCCTAACACTAAGCAATACAAATGCTCGTCTTAACATTGGCCATAGGTAGAAGTTTAAAATGGTAGTTTTGTGCACTGAGTGATGTTTTCTATAAAAAGGTCTATTTATATTCATCCACTCACTGTTGACAGCAATCCACTCATTGAGATCCTCTCCCTCTGGCAGCATGACAGCCTGCCTCAGGTTCCCGCTGCCCAGTGTTGCCTCAGCGTGTTTCAGCAGCTCATACTGGTGGGAGCCCTCTGGGATGTTCTTCTTCGGCTTGAAGGTCTTAGATGAGCGACTGCCACTGCAAAGAATCAAACGTACACAGAGCTAAGCAACTGTCTGTACACAAGTCAAGATGGTGAAATTTTTAAAAGACTTGTGGAGAAGTAGATGCTCCATTTGGGCCTTCACATGTGATGAGCCTTCCTGTCTGGTTCGTGCAATCAGCAGCTGCAGGAATACTGTGTTGATCATCTATGAACTTGATGCTTGGCTGCCACATTCGTCATGCCAACTTTGAAGTCTAAATACTAGTTTTAGCCTGTTTTTGTGTAACAGAAGCATCGCTGCACAATCTGTCATGTAAATCCAGCGAATAAGGTAATTACCCACTTGGTGCAACACACAGAAAATGCGACAGCATCACAGTGTCACTGTAAACGACGGAACAGTTCATTACATTGCTCGACATTTAGTGGGTTTAGCGAGGTTAAGGCAGCAACGACGTAGATCATGACTAATGTTAACATCTGTCGTCTTATCTGAGTAAAGAGTGATAATATAAGCTTAGTTGGCTAACCAATCTTGAGCTAGCGGTAATCAACCGGCTAGCTAAGTTAGCACGTAACTAACCTAGTTAAAAAAAAAAAAAAAAAAGTTGTAGTTGGCCAGTAATGGGAAACTATAAATAAATACTGTTCACGAATAATGTTTTGACGAAGAATGATAACCCTAAGTAAGAAAGGGCGAATTAAGTGTCACCCAAACTTGTTCGTTAGCTGGCTTATTTTCTATAACGGTGTCTTATTTTAATAGTTACTTCCCTCGGTGGAACTTCGCAGAAACGTAGCTAATGTTAACCGCAAGCTCCGGCTGCAACTTAGCAAGCGACTCCTAACTTTACTTACAACAGGAAGCTCATCTTGTTGAAGCGGCCGTTGGAGAGCTTCGGTTACAACTCCTAACCGTGGTTTAGTAGAGAGCAATTTATTTTATAATTACACACAACGAATAACTTGTCGGCGTCGCCTGCTAACAGTAACGTTTAGGCTAACATGAACTGCACCCACAGTGGCTCTTCCTCTATCGGCTCTCTGTAGAAGCTCGGCAGGCAGACTGTCGCCCCCTCTCGGCTACATATGGCTATTACCACTTCCCTAAGTAGATATTCTATGTCCATTAAGCAAACTTTATAACTTTGTGTCCATCAATACGCTTTACACACTTTAAAGTTTACCTCGGTGTAATAAACTCAAATTATTACCAAAATTCAACTCAAATTTAATGTCAGAACACTCAAACTCATTGACCCTGATGTTTTTCTTCTTAAAGCCACATTTATCTGATGCTCAAATTTTGTAACCCAGTATTTTTTAAATTTATTTGCTATTTGTTAGAAATCTTTTTTTTTTTTTTTTTTTTGGGGGGGGGGGGTGGTAATAATTACAAGAATGATTTCGATATAAGCGAGTCTGAGTCCAAATGTACAGCACTGCGCAAAAGTTTTAAACACTAAAAGGAACAAAAATACCATGAACCGTTTTTATATTTTACAGTTAACTTCACACAAAGTGCTGTTAACAGAAAAAAACCTAGATCAAATCAATATTTGGTGTGACCACCCTTCATTTTTAAAATAGCACATATTTTTCTAATTTACAGCTATGCACAAATTTTCAGCGTTCAGTACTTGGCAGGTAGTTCCACGCATCTTGGAGAACTTGCCACAGTTCTTTGTGTAGATTTCGGCTAAATTTCCTCTGTCTCTTCCTGTAATCCCCGACTGACTCCGTGATGCTCAGATCAGGGCTCCGCGGGGGGCATACCATGCAGCTACTTGCTGGTTACTTTTTAAATAGGTTTTAAAAGCCTATGGTGAGTATATAAAATCCAAAGCATTGTTACAAATTCTTCCCAATAGTTTATATAGAATGGTTAAAATTAGCTCCACCCCAACCAGCTAAATGCTGCATCTAATGTATCATTAATAATATTCTAACAATCTGTACCAATATAACTGAAATGAGCCATTCTGCCTGAATGAGTACTTTCACTTTAGATACTTTGGTTATATTTTGCCGACAGCATTTCTGTACTTTTACTTAAATATTGAACACAAGACTTAATGGAGTATGTTTTAAATGTATTATTACTACTTTATCTGAAGTAAAAAGTGAATAATTATTAGTAAAGTATCTTGCTTTGTAGAGTGAACATTAAATGCTGCTTAAAGACTGACACGAACCATTCTGCCCGCATAATAACTACTTTTACTTTATGTTTAGCTGATAATACTTCTTATATATATATATATATATGTGTGTGTGTGTGTGTGTGTGTGTGTGTGTGTGTGTGTGTGTGTGTATGTATGTATGTATGTTTCAACAGATAGATATTGAATAAATCTGTCATTTGGTTGGTAGACTCAGACCTCCTCCCTGCTGCTGTGGGGAGAGTTTATTTCAGTGGAAACCTACAGTATTATCTGTGCAGTAGAGGTGTGGCAGCACATAAACAGTGACGCAGGCCCCATGCGTGAAGGGGGGGGGCTTTAAAGCCTCTCCTCCTCTCTTCCTCCCTCACAGACGTCGCCCTGTCAGCCGTGGGTGGTGGTGGTGGTGGTGCTAGTGGTGGTGGTGGTAGTAGTGGTAGTGTGAGTGTGCGTGTGCGTGTGATTCGCCGTGGTCTCTCCTCTCCTCTCAGCTGGTCAGAATGGCAGCGCTCAGGACTCTCAGGAAACTGTGCCAACACTCCCAGCATCAAGTCTGTAAACTGCACACGTCCGCCTCGAGGTGAGTGCGACCAGCAGCTCCGGAATCGGATTTCATTCGGGTAAATTTCATACCACTTTTACGACCCGTTTGGCGCTTTTTTTTTTCCTACACTGTGGGAAGACAGGTTTATGTAAATGTAATACAATACGTTTTGCTTAATATAATATATACTTGGATACGGTCGTGCGTTTTATTATCGGGGTTTGTTTGACTGTATTGTACTAAATGTCCGCAGTTGGTCACATTTAGTTGCGCCCCTAGCGTTATGCCGGTAACATTGCAGCGGCGGGCTGGCTGATGAAATCGGCCTGGGTGCTTGCACCCTGTGATCTGGGGAGCCAGGTTTCAGTGTTGGTCTGCACACAAGGGAAAGTCGTGCATATGCATTGGAGCCATTATGTCCTGGATGATCTGAGATGATTAAAAATGGCACAAAAAAAAAAAAAATATATATATATATATATATTTTTTTTTTTTGCAGGTGCTGATTGCAGCATGACTTAGATACATGTAATGAACTAATGTTGCACGCCCGCCTTTAAAAACTGAAACCTCGTGTTGCCACTGCAGATGATCTGCAGAGTCACAAGACAGATAATTTAGGGCATATGACACATTATGCTTGAGTTATTACCATAGATCACGATACAGATTTAAAGCAGTCACAAATTAGATCTAGTAGAATCTTATTATTTTGAGCAAGGTAATTTTATTGATATAGAATATAGTCATTACACATGAACTTAACTGGCTTTACTTTAAAATGAACACAGCAACAAGTAACACGTACAGGACTATAAAATGCTACTAAAAAAAAGAATAAAAATCTACTAAAAGAATGCCTCCCCTTGAAGTGGGTCTGATTTAACATAGGCTATTCGACGTGGATATGTGTCCATACATCTGAAAAGAGAGATTTCCTCCAAAGTGTACCAGCTCTGTATTTAAATTCATATGAGGGTTTAAGAGCAGTTTGCACTCTCTGTAATCCCGACACATTTTCTCTGGGACCTGGTACACTAGCCCCATGGCCTCACCCCATTTTACTTTTCTGTGAGGTTTCATTATCGTTATGGCAGAATGAAAGGGATCGTTACATCACTGTTGATGGCTCATTACTCTTCAGTTATTAGCTACTGCTCTCTGTGTTTGCTGTTATATAATGGGTAACCATCTTGGCGCTCTTGTTTGGATAAAGCAGCATGACAGGTCGGCTCTGTCTACATAGTCATATAGTGGAATATAAATATAAAGTGGAGACATGCAGCCTCTCTATTTTAGAAGCTATAATTGGTGCTTGCCCAAGGTGCATAGTTGAGATTGATTACAGGTTTCCGGTGTCAAAAGCCCCATTCAATGGCAATCAAAGAGAACATGTCAAGTAGATAGATGGATTTAGGTTAGTGCCATGAAGACTATTTATATCAGTGAGTTAAAAGAATGTTAAATTACAATAATTTTGATCTAACTATATTTTCAGTCTAATTTTGTTAAATACAGAAATTTTGCTGGTTAGACATTTAAAGAAAGCAACAAAAAAAAGACTAGTTTTCTTTGTTACAGATTAATTAAAAAACTGGTTCGTGATCATATTGATTGAGAAATCTTTAACTGAAACTTGGGGTGTTATAACTAGCGTTGGGCATCTCTCATCATTTTTACTAAACAAGGATATGCTTCACTGAAAAAGTAATTAATAGTGAAGAAAAGCCTTAGTTGCAGCCCTAGATTGAGAGTGACAAATTGACCCCTTATTTCTTTGTCTGAATAACAGCAGAACCACAGCTGGTTAATATGTAAGTTATTGAGGATTTGTCGTCTGACCCCAGTGTTTTTGCATACCAACTCTCAGGCAGGAGGCGGTGGTCATCTCAGGAAAGAAACTAGCACGGCAGATTCGAGAGGAGGCCCGGGCCGACGTGGAGAAATGGGTTTTAGCCGGCCACAGGAGACCCCATCTGAGTGTGATTCTCGTAGGAGACAACCCAGCCAGTCACTCCTACGTCCTGAACAAGACACGTGCCGCAGCTGATGTCGGTAAGGGAAAAACATGCACAATCCTCGCACAGTAAACACAACGATTACTACAGTAAAACCACAAACGAACGAATGCCTACTTGTGTTTTGAGTTGTTTTCTCACTTCAACCTCCCACAGGAATCTCTAGTGAGACGATTCTCAAGCATTCAGACATCACTGAGGAGGAGTTATTGGACCTGATCTACAAACTCAACACCGACCACCGTGTGGACGGCCTGCTGGTCCAGCTGCCTCTGCCAGGTATAGAGAAACTGGAACGGTGGAATAGAAAGACTGACAATGAGTATAGGCTAATATTACAACTGAGTGCAAATATAGGTCAGTTTCTGTTAGGATTTTCTAGGAGGTTGAACTTGTGAACTTTTACAAACTCATCTGTGTTCTTGAACAAAAAATTTTGACGTCATTGTCCTGACTGTAACTTGTGTTTGTTCCCTGACAGACCACATCGATGAGCGCGCAATCTGTAATGCAGTTTCCCCCACCAAGGACGTGGACGGCTTCCATGTAGTCAATGTGGGTCGCATGTGTCTGGACCAGTCCACCATGCTTCCCGCCACTCCCTGGGGAGTCTGGGAAATTATTAAACGCACAGGTAACAGGAGAGACCACGTAGTTCCTCCAAGGGCTGAAATGCTGCAGAACAAACTATTTACATCGACTATGTGAATTCTCGTCTTCCAGGTATTCCTACTCTTGGGAAGAATGTCGTGGTTGCGGGACGCTCCAAGAATGTGGGCATGCCCATCGCCATGTTACTACATACAGACGGCCGTCACGAGAGGCCGGGAGGTAGGTTATGCTGTGTGTGTGGGTTTCTGTGTATGATTATGTAATATATATGAAGAGTGAGAGTTAAAGTAGACATACTAAACCTTAGTTCTATTGCAGGTGATGCCACGGTCACCATTTCTCACCGTTACACTCCAAAGGAGCAACTTTGCCAACACACTAAAATCGCTGATATCATTGTGGCTGCTGCAGGTTGGTGTCACTGTCTGTCTGCCTGTATCTGACTTTGACCGAACTGTGTGAAGCTTATCTTGTTGAGAAGATTGTGTTGTTTCTTTAGTCTAACTGCTCTGTGTTGCTGAACTATCAGGGATTCCAAACCTCATTACCGCGGACATGATCAAAGAGGGAGCAGCGGTGATTGACGTTGGAATAAACAGAGTGCAGGACCCAGTCACCGGGAAGAACAGGCTGGTTGGAGACGTGGATTTCGAAGGTGGGGCCGGACAGTGAACATGAGCACATATTTCTGCAGGGAGTTGTTTGTTGTGTCTCAGGGTTCTCTAACGTCATTCTCTTTCTTTCCATATTCAGGTGTGAGACAGAAGGCAGGGTTCATCACTCCGGTACCTGGAGGCGTGGGACCAATGACTGTGGCGATGCTTATGAAGAACACTATCAAAGCAGCTAAGAACGTTCTGCTTTATCCCCCAGAGAGGGTCCGCATGGCGGCTGCGTCTTAATGGGCTGGAGCACATCGCAGCGACAGTGACACATTCCACCCACTCCAGCACTACCACACCACCCCCCCCTTTTTTTTTTTCCTCTTTTTTCTTCCTTGGAGCAGCCTGACAAGCTCCCCTTGCACACGGACTGGAAACTGGAAAGATGATAGCTTTAAGGCTCTTTTCCTGCTGACATCTTTAACCTTTCTTGACTTCAAGTCCAGCCATGTTTAGACTGTTACATTTGCTCATGCAGCTGCATGTTATATAACAAGGTTTTCAGTATTTATCGTTTACAATGTATTTCTGTGGGATTTTGGAGTTTTAAGGAATCTTGAGAGATTGTTTTATTTATTGCTACGGTGGCATAATATTTAAACATGAATGGAGGTGGGTTACAATATTTAACTCAAAGCTGGTGGTGAGCAGTTAAAGTAGAGCAACTGAGGCCTGTCTGTTAGATTAGCCTTATGTATCAAGAGTGTTAAGGGCTAACATCATCAGGAACAAATATGTTTATCAATATACAAGCTTTAAAGATTCACAATTGCCTTTGTAAAAACTTTGAAATAAATATTACAAATATGTTCTCACATTGATGCTCTCTGTTCTCACTAAATGTGTCTTGTTCTGAGATGAACAGTGACAATGATTGTGTATACTTCCAAATATAACTCACTTCTCAGGCACTATCATTATAAATAATGTTCTCTACCAGTCCAAGGTATCTCAACTAGATTTGACCTTTGTCAGTCTCACTTTTTTCACTTCCATCATACCAGACATTTTATTTTTCACCATTGGCTGAACTTTTTCAAATCATATCCTGGATCACAAACTGAGTGTCTCTTTGGACCCCTATCAAAAAAAGATACCCCACAGTTACATCATTCCATTCCTTTAACTCGCTGACCCACTTTTGCATGACATGGAAGCAGGACATTGGGACAACAATACTCGATGACTGGTACAACCTGAATATCCGATACCCTTCGAACTATTTTGGGGACAAACTTTGACCCTTGACACACAAAGGTCAGAGACTTTCTTTCATCTTTTGATAAGACCCAGTGGCCTATTTTAGGTCACGTTAATGTTGTCCTCGTTCAACCTGATAATAAATAGCTGAACTGGCCCTTAGATTATTATTCCTCCGTTTAATTTCGTTCATTTCTTATTTTGGTGCTGTGGGGGGTACCACAGGTCTATAGAGATAGCCTACTGGGGCAAAGGGTGGTTAAGTTTCTGTGGGTTAATTGAGTTTTTCAGGTTTTTCTTTGGATCATTGCATGAGGTATATAGAATGGGCATCTTCAATCTGGTCCACTTGGACTTGTTTCATTGTCCTGGTAGAGCTGTGCTAAAAACCAATAAAAAGAATAAAAAAATTATATACTACGTAACTAAAGATATTAAACTCCAGTGGGAAGATTTGGGGGACAAAAGACCTTTCAATGCAGGCTAAATTCAAAGAGAGATTTAAAAAAAAAAAAGGGGGCAACAGTGATACCAGCTCTGACAAAACTGGCAGCATAAAAAAAATGGCAGTCTACAAAAGATGCACTTGATTGTACGAAGAGACTAAAGGCAATTAATGATGTGCATCATGTAAAGACTTGATTTGAATGTTTTATAAAGTAATCTTATTATATATTAATATCTCATATACAAAAAAAGTGGTAGAATGCAGCTAGATACATTTACCTAAGTACAGTGCAATTGCAAATTTATACTAATATTTTACTACAATTCAGAGGGAAATGTTTTCACCAAATTTATGTGACAGCTGTATTTGCTGTAAATTCCGATTTCATACAAAAGACATCTCATCTTATAAATTATGATGCATTGTTACTGATTAAGTAAGTGGTTCAAAGTCTTTTTGGCTTGTGATTGCTTAAAACAAAGCAGAGTCTACTTGTGATTAAAGCTTATGACCTTGGTATGGATGAGCTGTGAACAGTCTAACCAAAGAGTGATTTTTCCTTCTCACAGTTTCATTTTAAGGATTTCTAATAGGCTTGAAGGGGTTAAAATGTCCAGTCACAAAAAAATCATCATATGATGCCTCTGTTCTATCTTGGGCGCCCTTGTTGGTTCCAGACCCCAAGGTTGGGAACCACCTGATTAAACTACACAGTATAAAAAAATGTATATGTAGCTCCACCTCAAACAGATCCTACAGTAAAATATTGCCTACATGTCAATGCATCTGTAATAACAATCCAATACTTAAAATACTAATATAATGATACAACACACTGTAAGAGGTCATTCTGCATAATGAGTACTTTTACTTTTCATATTTTAAGCACACTTTTATGATGGTATTTATATACTTTTACTTTACATTTACAAGACCGTCATCTTTAGCTGAGTAAATATACTTTTATTAAGTATAGGTTCTGAGTACTTGTTGGTTACTGAGCAAACAGTGCTAGAAAGTAGCTGAGTATATTTACTGAAGTACTGCGCTTAAGGGCAATTTGAATGTACTTGTACTTTACTTGAGTTTTTCCGTTTAATGAGAGTTTATATTCTATACTTGGCTACATGTCAGGGGCAAACTACATTTATTTGACAGCTTTATTTACTAGTTACTTTCCATATTCAGATTATTACAAAATAAAAACATTAATATCTCATCTCGCAGCTGCAACATTAAATTTAATGAATAACTAGTTCTAATCCAATGATATAATAAATACTATTCTGAAATGTGCCATTCTGTAAAATTAGTCACTTTACTTTAAGTACATTTTTGATGCTATTACCATTACTTGAGTAAAATTGTATTAGGTAAAATTACTGACTTTAACTTGTAACAGAGTATTTCTACACTGGTTTACTGCTACATTTACTTGAATAAAAGAAGTGTTTCTTCCAACGCTGTGAGCAAATGAGCATAGTCAAACTCAAAGTAGGAACTAGGAACCTTAATACTGTATTTCCCGAAGCCGACGGAAGGTAATGGAAGACGAGCACACTTCCGTAAACGAAAAAAAAAGCCTGTCTTCTATGGCTGCTGAAGCTCGGTCGCTACTCTTTATGATCTTCAACCAACTTTTCAGTGGGGATTTCTCTTCGTGTGGTTTCTTTGGCGATGGATCGCAGCAGATCACCTGACAGAGCTGGAAGAGATAAGAAGAAGAAGAAACGGAGACGGTCCTCCTCCTCCTCATCGTCTACGTCGCCTTCCTCATCCAGCAGCAGGAGTCGGAGCAGGTCGTTCAAGAAAGGGGCACACAAGAGCCAAGGTTGGGACTTGAAATGAGCAGGTTTTGACAGAGTGTTACTTTCAAACACCGCTGTTTAACGTCTTCTCTGTTTGTCCCTCAGATGTGAAAACTCAAAGAAAGAAGCGCAGGAGAAGCTCCTCCTCTTCCTCGTCCTCCTCCTCTTCCTCCTCGTCATCTTCGTCCTCGTCCAGCGATGAAAAGACAAAGAGGAAGAAAAGTAAAGCCAAGAAAAAGAAGCCGAAGAAGAAAAAGGCGAAGCTGAAGAAACAGAAGAAAAAGGAGAAAAAGAAGAAAGAGAAGTTGAAGAAGAAGGAGAAGAAGAAAGCGGGGGGACAGCCGTCCACTGGTCCAGCAGAGAAACCTCCGTCTTACCTGGAAGTGTGGCAGAGTGATGAGGCGGCGGTGGAGCTGGGACCTGGTGGGACATCACATTACTTCACACTGGGTTTTAATGGGACTGGCCAATACACCGATATGCATGGGTGGATTATGAGAACATGGGCCCCTGTGCACAGACAAGTAAAAGACAACCCAAGACAACCCCTCCTTTTAGGGCCCCCAGACATAAAGGGAAACGCAGTTGCGTTGTTTGTAGTCATTTTGTGTCTCTTTATACTCGTCTTGTGTCTCTTTGTGGTCCCTCTATGTCTCTTTATGGTCTTTTGGTGTCTCTGTGGTCATTTATCATCTTTCTGGCATCGTTGTGCACCTCGTAATGGTTATTTTCTGTCTTCTAACTGAGCTCAATGACCTTCAAACAAGAAATATTAACCATCACTGTATACAGAGGCTCTAGCCTAGGTGCCCCCTGACCTATTGGGCCCCTCTGCCTTGGCGTAATCATCAAAGTCAATTATAGGGCAAAATTACCAAACTTTTTCTAGTTCCAGCCTCTCACATTTGAAGATTAATTGCCTTTCTCGGTCTTATTTCACTGTCAATTGAATATCTTTGACTTTTGACTACTGGCAGTCTGTTTGTTACATTCTGGGAAATTGTCATCTGCATTTTTCAGACAAATTATAAATATTACAAAAATAATAATACAAAAACAACAGTTGCAACCATAATTTTCAAAGTTTTAGTGTATGTTCTCCACCTTAAAGCAAGGATAACAAGGATTGAACCATATAGATAAAATCCTCTGTCATGATACATTTATGCTTATCTTGGTATCAGCTTATATCGTGATAAAGTAAATTTTCTGGGAAATCGATTGAGAAACTGATCCTTACTTATTTCTGAGATGGCCCACAGTGGCCTAATACAACCACAGATATTAAAGAGATAGATACTGGGGTGCAAATGGTAAAGCAAAATCTCAGATATCCGACGATTTTATATCATCTATCAGCTAATAGGAACACTGGCAGAAAATTGTCTGGTCATTTTTTTCCACTTTGCCCATCCCTGTCTTCTTTAGAACCTCTGTTGGTCAGAAACTGTACTACATAAGCAAACGAGTCAGATGTAGTGGATTAAGTTTCGTTTTCCTCTGCAGTCATGACAGATGAGCAGAAGGCTCGGCTCTCCACCAAGAGGCCTCTCACCAAAGAGGAGTACGAGGCCAGGCAGAGTGTGATCCGCAGGGTGGTGGACCCCGAAACAGGACGGACAAGGTAAGGCAGAGCTACAGAGCAAACTCTCCAACCCATAACACGAGACTGTGAAGGAAGAAACCACCCTTTTTTTTTTTGTGTGTGTTTCTTCTTTCTTGTAGATTGGTGAGAGGAGAGGGAGAGATCATAGAGGAGATTGTCAGCCGAGAAAAACAAAAAGACATCAACAAGGTAAAGGAAACTTTCAGCTGTAACTGTGTGAAATGAACGTATCAGCGTCACCTTGTTCCTAACAGTGAACGTCCATTCATCCCATAGAAAGCCACCAAGGGAGACGGGAATGCCTTCCAGAGAAAACTGGGAATCAACAGGTAGAAGATACAATATTCCCCTTCCAAAACCTGAGTAGCTTCACTAAAATGAAACTACCTTCCTCAAGAAGAGGCTGCCTAGGCACCTGATACTGATTATTCAATGAGGCACCAACACATTTTCAGAATAGTTAACACATCGTATATGTAGTTTGCATTTTATATCAAAGACTTGCCTGTGGTTGAACTGTACGGTAGTGCATGAACACAATAAAAGGGAAATATACTCTTGATGCAAACTAATGAGTTAAATCCAGGTAAAAGTCATCATCTCCTATGGATTTGCCTTTTTAAATTTATGCTAATCACAAAGGAGATACAAAGAGACGCAGACGAGTTACGGTGAATTTAAATGTGTTGAGTCCACTGAAATGTATAAAAGGAGCAGGAACTCAAGATGATGTCGTCCCAAATAGTCTGCACATCCGATATCACGTATTTATTTTGTCCATGTTTTAAAGAATTTCAGTGTTTAAATGTCTTAATGTTGAACACAGTAAGAAGCTGATTTAAGTGTTCAGTATTCTGCGTGACACTGCAAACTTTTTCTTTTTTTTTTTTTTTGTATTTTGGCAACATATTCTACACCCACTCGAAGATGTCTTCTCACATTTAAACCTCACAATTTAGTTCTCTGAATAAAGCGGTGGTTTTTGCAAACTGATTGTATGAACTGCACTCAATTCTGAGCCGTGTTTTCTGAGGAGTCTATCCCTGTAATTGGAAGCATATTCTTCTTCATGATGTTACCATTCTGAGTGTGAAAAAAGGCCAAAATGACCCAGTTGTTCTTTATATGTCCTTTATACACTGTACATAAAAACACAAGGGAAAGGGTAAAATGAAGTTATCCAAAACCTACAAGATACACACCCTGTACAATGAAAATATTTTCCAAGCTTAATTTACCAAGGTATGTTGTATATTACAGCCTGTGAATGCAAACTGTTGATGAAAGAGTTGAGGCATTGCATTAACCTGGGAGAAAGAGCTTGAGAATGTGACGGGTTGCCTAATGTTGGTGAAATAAATCAGATTACATTTCCTCTGAAGCGAAAACAAACCACAGCCTTTCAAGAAAATATGGCCACAAAGTCTACACGAACAGTCTGTCCTTTTCCATGAAGTCAGTTTGGGCGTGAGCAGCGTTCATTCTAGGCCTCGCAACACAATGGTCAATGTAAGGCAGAAAAGGGAAATGTAAGGCCTCTGGTAATGTGTGTGTCGGTAGCAGAATTGAAGCGAATTCCTGCCTACATGTATCCAAACTTCGCAGATAACCGCACCTCTTCGTCTTTATAGTCCCTGGATTTTCATATCCAGGCAATTCAGACCTCTGGGGAAGGGCATATATTTCAGTACTTGCCAGCTTTACATGAGTGCATGTTTTCCAGCATTGCCTGTTATATTTGCTAATTATTATGAACGTACAAACAGCCATTATATAAACAGCAGGTTTCCTACGAGTTGTCTATATGGCTTCAAGCCGAATCTTGAAAAACTCAAAATTCAGATGGACAGTTGCGCACCGTTGTCTCCTCTCAATATAACACAATACATTCAGCACCATGAACTGCAGCCTCCAAAATCTCCTTTCACTTCCATTAACACTTCGCTAACGAGTTCCAACAAATACTGAAAATTATGACCTTCATGAAGGGGGGTTTTATCGCAGGGCTGGTGTATTAGACTGCATTAGTTTTAGCTAGGTGTACCTAATAAACTGCCAACTAAGGGTAGATTTTTGGGTCACTCTTTCAGTAAATGTTCTGTGGGTTCAGCTAGACACCCATATGCTGGAATGGAAATGTCACAACAAAAACAAGGACTGAGCGTGTGTGTCCAAAGGAGAAAACCTAATGTATTATTATTATTATTATTATTGTCGCATACCATTATCAGGTCAGTGGCACTTTGTTGTGAGAAATCTCTACTTTGTAAAAGGGACTCGCATGTGTAACTGTGCATTTGTGTAGCGCAGAGACATGTTGGGATACCCCATGTGTGCCTGTTCAACTGATTGTCAATGCACCGTCTTCAACACAGTCTGCTTGATGCTGCGATGTGGTGGAGTAATATTGCACGTTTCCCCTTACGTTTGAGCCCATATTGGTCCATTGCAGTCAGCTCTGTACACGCCTACTAGAGAGACAAATAAACATAATTTCAATGAATAAATCAGAAGTGAACGGTCAACAGCATAAAGTAAGTCTTAGCTGTGTTCCTGCTTCTGACGGCATATTGTACAGAATTTACAATTTGCAGATTTTTCTTCCTCTAAAGACGCAGCAGAACGGAGAAAGAGGCCTTAACCTAAGGAGGATTATATATGAGCACATTCAATGCCTCATTTACAGCATAGGGATAACCAGACAGAAGCAATATCCCAAATTTCAGAAAATAGATAATAACAGACATACAATATATGACACAAGATAGCAGTTCTGTAGATACAATTCTGGTGATCTGCAAGATAAAATAATAAAAATGCAATACTGTGCTGGGCAAAGACCTCTGAGTTTTGGCTGCTGCAACTGAAGTTTGAAAAAAACAAAAAACAAAAAAAACAAACCACAACATAGATCATAAAGTGATCTTAAAACACAATTTGTCCACAAAATCAATACATTTTAAAATATTCATAATCTTAAATAACAATAATTATCATCATCAATCAATAAAGCGTATCCTGAATGAGGTGGTGTTAACCCCCAGAGGAGAGAAGACACTTGAAACTGGTCTTCAGTGGACCAGATACCAGATCTGCACTGTAATATAACAATTATGTACAAGCCTTGTCAAGAGATTCAACTAAATACTTACACAATCTATTCCATTTTTACACAGGAGACCCTAATCATTTCCTCTCTGTTCATGCACAGCATATCATTCCATACTGTTTACTTTGGCACATTAACCATACAGTAGTAGGAGTTTTCCCTTTAGCTGAGTCATACATTTTCTTATTTAGGAAGGAGAAGCAGCGCGGTGTGGCGTGGCGTGGTGAAATGCTATAAAATCCCGTTACAGTTTCGGCTGCAACCATGGTTAAAGGGTAATTTAGCGGTTTGTCTCGTGATATCTGGATGGTTCTTTGGTCTGAGGGATGACGAGAAAACAAGCAGAACTGGACTGTATGGTTTGGTGAAACACTGTTTAGTCATTGCTGTTAGTAAACGCTACATGTGTATGCAAGATGGAGCAGCTCAATGATTAATGACCAAATCATTTCTAGTTGGCTTGCAAATCTCCAAAACTTTGATCTGTAATGTTGATAAATGAAAAAACTTTTCTTTAAAAAAAAAAAAAATTCTAACAAAGATTAATTTGGGCTAAATGATTGTTTGTGTGGTCACACCCAGTAAAGAAACACATTCAGTCCAGTTTGACCTGATTCCCAGCTCTCCTCTCAGACAACAACACATCTGATTATCATATAAAAAGGACATAGTTTAAAATCATTATTCACAAAGTTTATCTCTATAGTAATTGTTGTGCTTGCAGTGGCCACAGTAGTCAAGTCAGCTGCGGTGCAGTATCAGAGTGTGGAGCTGATACATCTGTCTGTAACCACTTTGTGTTGTTTGCTGCAGTATTCAGCATGGGGGTGCTTTTATGTGTGACCATGTCCAATCTAAGAGCCGGTTGTAGGAGGAAAATTGACCTTGTATTCAAGACTGATAAATATTTACTAAACAGTAGAAACAGTCTGGATTCCTACAACATGAGCTACGTATGTCTGTCTGTGTTCATGTTCCTGCCTCAGAAAGGTGCTTCTTGAAATGCCTTTTGAGTTGTGTGTGTGTGTGTGTTTGTTTTATAATAAATACAGCCATAGTTTGTGTCCATAAGTGTGACTGGCATTAGTTTTATAAAGAGTGGTTTGTAGCACCTATGATTTGCCTTGTGGTAATTACCCATCTGGTGCAGGCCAACTGTTTTTCACTCTTTCCGTTTATCTTAATGTCATGTGTTTCCTCCTCAGCACGTTATCTGTAAGTCACTCTCCTGAAGGTACTCTTGCGATGTCTCTCTAATCTCATTTTGGGCTGAGAACTCCGGGTTCCAGCTTGGTGCTGCTGCTGCGGCCCCAGCAGCTCGCTGTGATGCTCATGCTGCGCTGGGTTGCTCCCTGGCTTTGGCTGTGAGTGCGCTCCAGCCGTTCCCGCTCCAGCCGCTCGCTGTCTGATTGGCTCTGTGTGCGCTCTGGTCTGTTGTGGATGCTGCCTGTTGGGGAGCTAGGGGCTGGCTGGGAGGAGATGGTGCGCAGCAGGTGGTTCCTCTTCCTGAGGAAGTCACTGTTTGCACCCAGGCCGAAGCTGCCTTTGCGTAGCACCATGCGTGCACTGCTGGACTTGGCTGGCCGAGAACGGTGGTTATACTCCAGCTGGGACAAATGAGCTGCATATCCCTCTGTGATGAACTGTTGAGAGGATCAGAGCAGACATACTGTCAGCTCGGAACAAACACTTGGCAGTATGAGTGGCAGTATTATTATTATAGAATATAGCAGCGTCACATGTTTTTCATAGAGCTTTGGGTATTTATTTTAGCATTCTTGAAATGTAATAACAGACTATTTATTTAGCAAGATCTCTTCCCAAGTCCTGCATAAAAGGATCAAATGGTACCTGGCACTGGTGCTGCATCTTCTTGGAGGGTCTGCCGACAATGTATATTTGGGAGGGAGGGAGGCCAATGGAGGTGTAGACTGAGATGTCTTTGGTTGATCCGTAGCCAGCAAAAATCTTCATGTGAGCCTGGAATCAGTGAAGTGATTCATTCCACAAAGATCAAGACTACACATATACAAACCACAGTACTTACAAAACTGCAGATAAACCCCCCTCAATCCTCCCCTCCTGCAAGTCTTACCTCTGTCAAGGACTTGAGGAAGTTGGCTTTGTGTCTGAGCGGGTCGTGGACCAAGCCGTCACAGAAGGAGACAATGCCATGAGGGAAGTTGTGCTGAGACAACCAAGCCACTACCCGCTGCTTCTGCATGTCTGGACGTCCTGTCACATAGATGATCAAATAGCCTAAATCCTGCCAGTGTCTGCAATGGGGAGCAACAGGAACATAAACCAAGACATACGGTAAATAACAACACCACATGCTTATGTGCTTCAATCTGAAAGAAACTCTAGTTTCAAGCCCAAGAAGACAGGAGAAGAGGAGCAGCTCGGTACCTGACAACGTCCACAGCTCCCGCCCGCACTTTGGGATCACTGCCCATGATTGACACACTGGCAGCAAAAGACCCATCAATACTGAATACCACAAACTCCGTGCCACGTGGAATAACTGTAAGGTAGCTGTCTGCAAAAGTGTGGTCGCCCCTGGGGAATAAAAAGAACAACAGAGAATAAGAAAAATGGAGAGACAAAGATCAAAAGAAAAATGTTTTTTCTTGAAGTTCACCTTGAGGACATTGAAACATAATAATCCAAAAACTACAAGGTAACAAAAGGTAACAAACTAATCTCACCTGACAACCATTTTAACTGGGTAGACTCCGATGCCCAGACACTTGTCTTCAGGGAGGATAAAGGACACACGGCCACTACTGTTGGTCACCTCTGTGTTGAAGTACATCCATTCTCCTGACGGAGGCTGGGTCATGATGTGGAGGTCAACCTTAACAGGATTGAAAAACAAGCATTACCTTCCAATAGAAAAATGAGCACAGACACAAAGTACACAAGCATTACAGACACCGGTCTGTGTGCCGCTGCATGTGATGACAGATGATAGTTCACCTTCTCCCCGGCCAAAGTGACCATGTCCAAGGGGCCGTACATGAAGCGACCTGTCACGACCTGCTGGCTGTCTTCAGTAAACACGGCATCATTCACCCGGTGGTTGGCAGTCACATTCTTTCAAAGGAGTGAAAGAAAGATATATGCTGAAATGTAGTTTGTGTCTATTCAGTTGAACTATTAACAAGTTCCTGATGCTGAGAGTTTCTTTTTCAAAATGTTTTTCCTGTGTTTTTCGAATATCTGATGAAATTTGGTTAGAAAGACGATGGATGTTGTGATTAGACAGAAAGTATCTAAGCAGCTCCGAAGCACCCTGAAACTGGTTTCTTTTGTATATCTGATGCCTACCCTGATCTTTACATGAGTCCTCTTGCGGAGCCACTTCTCTCGAGGTTTGGAGGGGGTGAATTCAGACACTTCTTTCCCATCAAGCTCCAAGATGCTGGAGTTTTCATGCCTCATGACCTACAGGGGACAGTTCAATGACTCATCCTCAGTATCTCTGAAGAGGAGTTATGGCCAGCAGATTACATATTAACAGACCATAAAGAATGACAGGTATTATAATGTTTACTCACCTGTCGCAGGAGAAAAGACACAACATCAGTGGACTCCCAGTATGATGCGTGGAAGAGGTGCGGTAAAGCTACTGTGGGGAAAGCGGTCAAAGCATCGGGACAGTACAGGGCAAAGTCCAGCCGTTTTGTGCCCCACCAGCGTGCGGCAACTGTGATGGGAATGGAGCGAATAGGGTGCAGACATGTAAGATGAAACTGTAAGTGGGAGGCATGTGATGCCACGCAAAGGTGCAACACCCCTGAAGCTAAAGCAAAAAAGATTATTTCGATCTTTAACCACAATCATCAGCAATCCCAGCAGTTCTTCAGCTACAGGAGAGAAAGGAAGGAGTTCATTACCGTTATTAACAAGAAAATCAAGTGCTGGAATTCAAGTACAGAAAGAAGAAAAAGATAGTTAGAACTGATATATGAGCAACTGAAAAGGGTTATTCATGTTAGTATAGAAAAAAGATTATGGATTTGGAAAGAAGGGGCAAGATCTGGATTTATACTTTATTCCTCATTAGTGGAAGTGATTGCCTTGAATCAATTGAAGGGAAGGAAAAAGAGGCTTTCTGGAAGAGCAGCAAAAACAAGTTTTTGGATTGTGACAGAGTATAGAACAGCACAAAGAAAAGACCTGTAGCCTCACGTAGTCCCCACCCTTAGAAATATACCTTGCTCCACTTCAGCCTGGGAGTCCAGTGAGACCAGATCAGATATTGCACAGTCCAGCCCTGCGGACAGGCAGTTCTCGTACTGGCCAGTGGGACTTAGACCTTCACTAGTGTCTGCCTCACCATCCAGCTCTGCCCCTAGATCTGCATCAGGAGATCCTGCGGCCTTCTTACGGGACTTAGGAGGACTTTTCAGGAAGAATTTGTTTTGTGACGATAAGGCAAGTTGGGACAAAAGGCTGAACTTTTTGGATTGGTTAAATTGGCATGATTTGGCTATGGGAAGAAAAAAAAGAGAGAAAGAAACCTTATGAAAAATGGATGCATGTTGGTATTTGACAGTTTATGAGAGTTTGAACAGTTGAAAGATGGATGTTGGGATGTTTCCAGTGTCAGTAAGCTGCGTTAAACAGAACTGTGAATGTCAAAGTTGAAAAATAATTGTTAGTAAAAGTTAAGGTGATGGGGTAGAGTGACGCTTTTGAAGATCTTCTGATGCTCTGGTGTTGCAGGAGTGGAGATCTGTTACCATTAGTTTATGCGCATCTCCACGGTTGTACTGTAGGTGCTAAAACAGCAGTGTTCAGAACAGTAATGCAAGGTACAAATAAATGTTCTGGTAAAAAAATTGACAGAGTGAGGGAGGGGGGTACTTTGGAGGACAATCAAACAAACAGGAAACAGAGTACTGGTTATCTCAGCAAACATTGCAATAGGGAGTGAACAATGCAGGAATGGCTGAGGGGGGCAGGTGTATACATGCATTACAACATTAGATAAATGCAGCACTCGTTCATTGCATTTACATTTAGACAGTGGATAAGAGTAAGACAGACAGTGGAAAGTGGCGCTGAGCTTACTCTTCTTCAGAACTCTGCACAAGTGTCCTTTCAATGCAGGTGTTAAGTCTGGCTGAGAAGAAATAACAAAAGGTGTGGGTTGTTCGTTGTCTACCTGGCTGACTAGACTGCTCCCGCTGCAGTGCAGGGTGTGTGTAGAGTCAGAGTAATGGGGTTGAGAGAGAGAGAGAAGATTAGGAGGGAGAGCTGAAAAAAGAAATTAGAGAGAATAATATAGAAAAGCTGGACTGAAAGAAAGAGAAAGGAGGCTAACTGGTTCCAGTGTTTGTGTGAGTGGAAGGAAGAGAGAAAGAGAGACTGGGTGGTTTTGAGAACACTTACTGTTGGCTATGTTGGTGGCAGTGTAACTGTCTGCCATTCCTGAGACCTGGCTGGCAATGCTGACCTCACTGGCCCTCCGCTGGCCCCGGGAGAGGGGGCCCGTTACGGGGGATGAGGGGTACGAACTGTCCATGAAGACACCACCATGAGACTGAACAACATCTGCTATTGAGCCGAAACAAGGAGATCCCATTAGACAGAGACACGGGTAAAGGGAACTCACAGTGATGGGAGGAGGAAGATGCGGGTTAGGGCGACATGGGAGAAATGTGACGGCAGGCACCGTGGTTTCAGAGGACATGAGAAACCACAAGGCGGCCAAGGTCAGATTTCTGTAACTGACTGAACGGAAACACAGGAATATGAATACATAAAACACGTAGTTAATGTAAAAACACAAATGTCCACATCTGTTACAGTCACATCCACGTGTTAATATTTCTTATGAGGGTGATTTTTATCTAATAGCAAAGGGATATCAAGTAAAAATCCTTGTGCTGAACATTGCATAAAATCAGATGACCTCTGACCATTATCACAAGGAGAAACATAGAGCACAGTATATTCCGGATGTATAGAAAGGGATCCAAGTACACTGTGCAAACACAACATCAACAGCAGAGCAATCTTTACATCAAAACCTGTCTCGGAAGCACAGACGACTGTAGAAATACCCTCTGTCAACATCAATAATCTGACATTATGGAAATGATGCAGACCCACTAAAACCCGGTTTAAAAACCACAGCACAAACACAAATGCTTGCGTCCTCCAAACATTGAATGCAACATTAATATATGTTAGCAAGAACAAAACCAAACACAACATGAGATGCTAACCAGATTTTTTTCAAAGTATTTCCATGGCATGTTGTAACTGTAATTTTGTTATAATTTGTGTTTCAAACCAAAAAATCCCAATAGGCCAAGAATTCAACCAGTAAATTAAACTGCCTATTCAAAATCACTTAGATAAGGACCGGATGCTACAAGGAAATATATATAAGAAGAATATATACTGGTCTTTCAGTGTATCTTTCTTTGGATGTCTGGAGAAACATGACTGCAGCTCTAGACTCCTGAAACAACATTAATGGGAATACTCAGAGAGAACACATGGTAGATAGAAATCTGAGCATCTTGTACATGACAGCAGGAGGGATGGAACAAACAGACAAAAGAAACACAGTGGATGGGGGTGCAGACAGATGCAGGCGAATGGGAGAGGCTACACACACTCCATAGTGGCGGGTGTGGCTTTGAGGGAGCCCTCCTGCCAGTTTAGCACAGGCACAGGGATGCAGGTCTCACTGATGGTCTCCTGACAGCGAAGGGACGGGGGAGGCCCGCTGTCAAGAAGCAGCTGAGCGTTGCTCTGGACTGTCTCAACTACAGAGGGAGGTGGAGGGGCAGAAGGGGCAGAGGTCAGGAGGGGTTTTAGAGGTAGAGAGCCAGGTACGCAGGTATGGGGACAGGAGGCCAAGAGAGGAAGAAGGAAAGAAGACAAGGAAGACACAAAAACATATGAAGCAAGAACAACTGAACATGAGACAAGAAAGCAGAGTCAAGCCCTTAGTTCGAGCCCACTTAATTGAACCACAACTGCTCCTTAGTCATATACTCTTATCTATAGATCACATTGTTCTAAGATTGTAAATGCCCTGGAATCTGCTAGTCATAAAAAACTTTGCACTTAACTCAAAAAATGATCTTGAAATTGTCTTTAAAGCTTTACCTGTACTGAAAACTTTGTTAATCAGTTACACAAGGCAAACCTGAGGATACTCAGTGACAGCTCGTTTGATGAAAGCTATCACTTTTAGGACTCTGACACATCAAGACCCTGGGCCTGAAGTCATGAAGAAATGCCTTCTTGCTTATTACACCTTACGTCACTCCGTAAAAAGCCCTGGTTCCTGGGTCAGTGGTGGAAAGTATTTCGACCTAGAAAAATTCTCTGCTCATTAGCTACCTTGATAATTACTGTCCTTTTTCATGGGGAATCATAGATAGATATTTGTGTAAAAAGGGTAGGGTGAGGCTCTAAGGGTTACTCTACTATAATGACCAGTCTGAACAGAAACCACCAGCAGGACTATGACCACATTTAGATGAATAAACTGCTTCACAAAAAGCACAAACAGTAGAAAAATGTTTCATTTTTCTTTGGGACAATGTTTGCTCTGTGTGGGAACGAACTCATAGTGTGCTGCTTAAGCATCTTTAAACCATGTGTTGTCTGTGGCATGCATCCATGGGGAACGGGACAGTGTCTGAAGTGTCAGCTGATCTGATCTTAAATTAAAAGGAGAAATTAAACAGCCATTTTATTGCAGGGAATTTTGCATTTGTGTCTGTGCATGCGAATCCAAGTCAATACTACGTGAGTGATTCTACACTGTAATTCATGATTGGATATTAACTGAATTGAGATTAATGAGGCTTTGATACATCATCGGGCGGAGGGCTCACCCAGTAGGGCAGAGTTTCCATCTCCCAGGGGAAAGCGTTGGTAACGGGGCACGTTGAAGGGAGGCAGGAGGTGAAATTTCCTCTCCAGTAGAGGCTCCAGGCGGGAGGCTGAGGGATCGGCTGGGTGGAACAGGTTATAGACCTGCTGACAGGCAGGCCGCAGCTGGGCCACTAGAGGGAGAAAGTTAACCGATGACACGAGAAAGGAGAAGGGAGAAGAGTCTAAGGAAGGACATTTGATTCAGATGGAAAAGTTGTGCGACAGTATCTTCCTTTCGATATCTTCTCTCGAAAACAAGAGGTCTTTTAGCATTTATGTATTGATAATATCAACCAGTTACACAATTTATATTTTTAGGATATAAAACTATATAAGTGCCTCTCCACCCTAGGCAAACCTTCTGTACTTTTTTCACTTTTGGAGACATGACAGTTGACCTTTTATTTTTTTACAACATAAGCAATGTTTGCTATCATTGATTACACTACAGCAAACACTGCATTCCTCTTTACGAAACCACTTACCATCCAGCATAGGAATGACAGTCTTTCTCAGCGCGAGTACCAGGCCCAGTGGAGAGCCAAAGAGGAAAAAGTCCGACACCTCAAAGTCAAACTTCCCCAGGGAGCCTCCATCTAGCATAGTGCTACTGCTCGACCTGCGTGAAGCCGCATCGTTCCGCAAAACACTGGAGTGTAAGCTGGAAGGACAGCACAAAGTCACTTCCTCACATAGACCTAAAAATAAATCACTCTGACAGTGCATGAAACAAGGACTGAGTGTTTTGTTTTTTTTTAATCTAAGGATTTTTGTCATCCAACACACAACACACCTGGACAGGAAAGCCTGGTGTTGTTTTATTATGTCCACTTCATAGGTGGAGGAGTCACTTCTCTTTCGTGGCAGTTGTCTCTTGGTGTCATCACCTGCACTGGCACGAGGGATGTCGATGTTACTGCGACTGAGGTGGCGGCTGCCCTCCAGGGTCGGAGAGGAGGACCCATGCCCGCTGTTGACAATGATGCCAGGAGAGAGGAGGTCCTGATCCTGCATCAGACATTCAGGAAAATTTGTTACAAAACCTTAAAGAAATTTAGGAAATGTCCATAAATGATCTTATTATAATGGCTAAAATAATTAAATTTGCAGGCATATCTTCAGCAGGAACTTAAGAACATATTAAAATTAGTTTTACGATCAGTTAAAAATATGTCATCACTACGCTGAAGGTTTAGTCTCTTACCTGTACACTGACAACACTGCCCCTGCGACTGCTGTTCTGGCTTTCATTTACTGTCTGATTGCTGCTGCATAGAGCATCAAATCCCAAGATGCCTCCCACACAGTCTCCAATGAGGCATACCTAGAGAGGTCAAGGATCAGGAATAATATTCTTGACACACTACATCCTTATGGTTCAGGTTCACCTAAATTATTGATACACCTTCTCCAACACAGTTCAATCATCCAAAATTGGATGTTAACGTGACAAAAGAAATTTGTGTCATCATTTATTGTTAAATTGATCAACTAACTTAATTTAAACTAACACAGTAATCAATTAACAAAGTTTTTGTTTGTGTTCTAATATTCTGTTATAACAACTAATACAAAATTAAACACCTGGCTCGACTTACTTTGGAAACAAAAACACATATAGCTCATTATAAAATTACAAAAACAAGACAAAAAACTGCTGGTATCTGACACAATTCAACAGTACTGATAACTTCCCAGGACAGTAACTGACCTGGCCGGAGAAGGCAGACCCGTCCAGAGACTTTATAAAATCGGCGTACACCTGGTTGGCTCTGACGATGGCGGTGGCCACAGCCTCCTGGTACTGTGGAGCAGAGGTGGCCAGGAGGGGCAGAGCTGCCAATGGGATGTGGTCCTGGCTGCTGGACAGACAACCCTCATCATAGCTGTAAGGGCTGAGGCTGCCGCAAAAGACAGAAATGGACAAAATCAAATTATGAACATATTTTCAAGTCCAGGACAACCCCAGAGGAGTTTGAAGATATAAACACAGGAGGAGGGGGCTATGGTCATGAGCTGCACCTGGATCTGTCCCATCAAAGGCAAACTGCAGTCACAGCTAATAAACAGAAACCTTTAATCATGATCCACAATGCTTGTAGCCTGCAGAAAAAATGTGTACATGTGCGCCCTCTTACTTGGACACCAGGGAGAAGGCCTCGGCACAGATGGCAGGGCAGGGTACCAAGCGGATGGCGATGCGTCCCAGCGCAGCAGGGTAGTGAACACGCATGACTGTGTCAAAAGCTGTACTAATTGTGTTGACGTCTGCCTGCTTGCTGTTCTGGTCCCCTCCGCCCGTATCCAGGATGTTCCCTCCGTGCAAAACCAAGATCAGCACATGGATCTTGGAAGGCTGCAGGCACTGCTGAGACGAGCTCTCCTGAGAACAGCGAATAACAAGAAGGGTGATGGGTGGGAACACTGAGCAACAGCTCTTGGAGGATGTTCAATAATTGGTACATTTACTTATAAGAACATCCTCCATGCTAATAAAGAGCATGGCCAAACACAGCTTAAAAGCATGCTTACTGAGTGGGGGAAAAAAAAAATCACAGATAAGCAATAATGCCTTTGCAATTGGGCTTAAAATTACTTTTATCATACTTGAGAGTCATTGCTTCTGACTATTGGCGTCCATCTCTTCAAACATTGATCACACGACAAATTCCTTTTCACAACCATAGAGGGGCGAGAACCATGATGGGAAACAGGACAGAGCCGAGCTACACTCCACCTGGACAACTGTTCAATTAACAGCAAACAATGACAATGCTTCCTGAGGACAAGTCACATTAAATAGAAAAGCGCAATGTGTAGTTTTGTCTTATACATCTGATTCAAAACTTCACATTTTCATAGAAGCACTGTATGTACACTTAACGCCACACCTGCAAGTACACGGGAGTTCAACAGAGGGTGGTGAGGTTGAGGAGTGCACATGGTTTTGGGTTTGGGCAACGGCAGGGAAAAGGGCAGGGGCAGTAAGTACTGGGTTTGTTCAGGCGGATCGGAGGTCTCTGCGGAACTACCGAAGTCCACAGTGCTCTTGGACCAAAATGTTTACTTACTGACTGGTGCCTTGTTACCATGATGGTGGGGATGGGCGAGCTATCGGCTTGGCCACTAACAGAGCCACGCATCTGAACACAAGAGGACAGAGAGGCTCAGGGACAAAAATCCCTCCTCTTACCCTCCAAAGTGTAAAGCCTGATATAAAACACTAAGTTCGTTTTTCATAGTAAAACCACAACCAAAATGAAATCAAGTTTAAGAAAAGCTTTGGGGCCTGAAGGACATGTTCTGTAGTTGGTTCTTCAGGAATGTTTATTTCAGACACGTTTCTGCATCAGAGAAGGCTGGTTAAGATTGTGTTTGATGTCTGACACACATACCTCATCTAGTCTTTCCACACTGGTTTCTCTTTCATAATCCACAGTCATTTCCTTGAACAGCTCACCTGAAAAAAAACAAAAAAAAAACACACACACACACTTAACATCAAGTATTACAGCAGTGTGACTGTCTGTGATGAAGTGTTCATGGTCTTCATTATACCAGGAGTTTCCTCTGTGTCTGTGGCTTCAATCTTGTCCATGAGGTCATTAGAGTTCCACTTCGCGATTTCCTTCGGGAAGACCTCCTCGCTGTCCGAGAAATCCTCTGCGGAGGCAACGCAAGATAAATCATTGTCAGTGGAAGTGCACGTGCCATTCAGGGCTTAAAGATTTTTCATTACACCAACAGTACAACCAGTTTAGGGATTATAAGTGTCAAATGAGTTAAATTTGCTTATGATGAAACAGCTGACCGACGTAAAAGAACCTTTAAAGCTTTCCCACAAGATATTGTCAAGTAAATCATTGAATAGATATTATCTGAGCACTTGATGATAAGCATCCCTCACTGTGGTGGCCGTCAAATACATATTATACTGGATGTTTGCATGTTTGAAGTATAACCTTTGTGTTCATCTATGGCTGATGAGCGTATGTTATTATATCATCTCAAATGGCAGGTACAGGTGTGCTGGGGGACAGTGGACAAGATGTGTAATTTTACAACCATTATGGATTTTCAGAAAAGGAAAAAAATCTATTTAATAAACCATTACCTACTGAGAAAAGGTTTTAAACTAGAATGTGTCTTTGAACTTATCTTTACATACTGACGGACTGAGTTATCCATCCACAGAAAATCTGTGATTTAAAAGGAAGGTCCAGGATCTAAAAAAGAATATCCCCTTTTAGCCCATAATCTCTCTCCTGGGGCATTTTTGTTATACTGGCAGTATCTTCATTTGTGTGAAACAGGCACCTCCTGTTTACTTTAGTTTGTGTTAGCAAATTGAAAATAATATCTGACATTTTATGTACAAATCTCATGTTATTCCATTCACTTCCACAGTAGTTATATTACAAATAAATAACACAGCTGCTGTGAAGAAATGGAAATCATCTTATTTCACAGTGATTTGTTAGCAGCCAGTTTCTCACCAGAGTACGACTGTTCTAAAGAAAAGGATATAAACTGGTTGAATTTCTCAAGAAACATGATGTGTCCTGTGACCAGTTCAAGATCAAGTGACTAGTTTTTGGTTTAGTTTTATTGCTTTTAAATTATTTCCTTGGTTGCTTCAATTTCTTCCATTTATAAACATGAATAATGATCCAGTCTTAAATTGGAAAAAATAACGGTGTTCAGAGGTATCATCAATAGTCTTTACCTATATTATATCAGTTACTAACTTTATTTCAGCCTCATTTGATACTTGTGTATTACTGTAGATACAGAAATTCACATTATTTATTTAACACGTAGTGAAAAATCATGGCTTTGCAGGTTCTTATACACCTTAATTTACAGATTTAAGTGTAGTAGATATATTAGTTTTTTTAAATCTGTTTTTGAGAATAATTTCTTTAGTACTGGCTTTAAAAAACAAGTTAAGTGTGTATCATCATTCATAGATTCAATACGTCTTAGTAAACCAAAAATTATATTATGACTTCTCCTCCTGAAGCTTTTCTTTATTCGTTTTCACTAATAAAAATAAACCTGGACATGTATCTCAAGTGTTTGTAATAGATATTCTCTGCAAGACAACCACAAGCAAACATAACCACAAACAAACTTTAAAGACTGAAATCTAATATCAAAGGCAATCCGAGCCAAGTCAGCCTGTTTCCATATTTAATTTGCGTACCTCCATCATGTGATTAATTCAGGCACCAAGGCACACACTTACATTTATATACTCTATATCTCAAGTTCATTTTGTTATACCAACCTCATTTAGTTACCATAATTAAATAACTGCGTATTTCATGAGGTCGTCTTTACAGTGTAGTAACATCTGTAAATCATAAAAAACTGAAATTTGCAAAGGAGCAGCGCAACAGTAATCAGTGTATTAACCATCAACGAGACAGAGGGGTGCGTACACTAATGAATGACAGTGCAGTCATAACTTTAATCAGATCATTGGATAAAATGTAATGTGCTTTGAATTCAGACACAAAACACACAGTAATTAATCCATAAAAACATGTACACTGCAACACACAATAAATTATTGGATGTCAACACAATTCAGTCTAATGATTCCATTCCAGTTACTCACAATGTCATGAGCAGAGACGTATTAAACTTGGAACAAGTGGAAACTAATGAGTGCAGCAAAATCAGTATAAACGTAATAAATGACAGCAACATGTAAGATTTTATTCTTATTTCATCAGCATGACTAAATGTTCTGAAACAAACGCTAGTGAATTATTTGGAGGGGGAGTCATTTATTGCTTGGACGTATCATGAACTGTAAAGGATTGTGTGTGTGCGTGTGCATGTGTGAACGGTGATGAAGGAACTGGAGTGTATTGGTGAGTGAGGGACCGATGGGCAGAAACGATTGTGATTTCTGAACTTGACATTAGGAAGAGACACCTGGCCCGCATCCTTGCCAAACTCATCCAGCAGAGCGCCTGGGTGTTGCACCACACCCACCTACTTCAACTGCAGCCCCAAAGCATGCTGGGTATCTGGGAAGCTTAAGAACTGATCTGTGGTTAAAGAGATGCGTGCAGAGTCAGGGGAGGAGGGAGCAAGCAGGGTCTTTGAAAACTGAACACAACAAGCATTTGTTGTAGCTTCTGCCTTTAATTTGAAATCAAAACTGTGATTACCATGAGCGTCGAAGAACTCCTCGTCCGAGCTGTCGTCTGAGTCTCGTGCTATGCTCTGCATCCTCCACTCTGAGATGCTGTGACGTGACGGGCTCACTGAAAAAATAAACGAGCAAAAAAAAAAAATCCACTGTTATTTTGGGACATGTGGTTCAGCCTCTCTCTTTCCCTTTTTAATACACACAGACACACACACAGACACACAGACACACACACACACACACTCTACAACAACAACAAAAAATTGTGCAATATCCCCCGGCCCCCACACACACATATACATACACACACACACACACACACACACACACACACACACACACACACACACACACACACACACACACAGTGTTATATAAACATGCAACAGTCTCTGTGGTGCAATACTTCATCACAGATGGACTGCTCGGTGGTCAAGGGGGTGTGTGAAAAGTGAGGCCCAATATAACACAGAAAAGCTACAAGCACACCGACAACTAAATGCCAGCTGAGGAATATGGCGATAACAAAAGCAGGCCTTGTCTATCACGTGTCTTCAGTCTATGCCTTATATATCATTAGTGCGGAGGGAGAGGGGGGGGGCATCGCTCTGAGGGGCAGGCTAGTGAGAGGGGGACACAGCTGTAGCTGTCAGCACACAGAAGAAAACAGCAGCGGTGGAGGGGAGGGCTGCTGCGAAGAGCGTCAGCCTCCTCTGGTCTGTGATGTCAGCACTGCTGCTAAAAATAGCGCAGGAGAGATCCACAGGGGGGGAGTTACAGGGGTGAAACAAGGCATGCTGGATGAGAGTCAGGCTCCAGGTAGCAGCTACAGTGAGCATTGCCTCGAGGTAGGGGTGACACTGGAGATGGGTGTGTCCGGACATGTGGTTCGTGATGTCAAAGCTGCTGCCAAAAATAACCCAGGTGAGATCCACCGAGTTGTATGGATGAGGCGAGGGAAGTTGGATGGTGCAGCAAATGTGGAGGAGTGAGTAAATATAGTCCAACAGAGTAAAAAAATTCCAATTAACATCAGGCACTGGACAGAAAAGCAAAGCGTGGTACAAAAGCAGAGTGTGTTTACTAAAAAGCTGTTCCCAAGGTGTTTGATTTAATTAACACCAATTCAGCAATTTGAACTCTTGAGCTCTTCAGTAGACTCTGATTCATTCATCTTGGAAGCAACTCTCAGTGTGTACACCCGTGTAAGGCTGAACCACAAAATACAAGGAAAACTGTCTTGTGTAGACAATGTTGTGTATTGTAATGTATTGGACTTCCATCATAATTAAGTCAAAGGTATGGAGTTTGGAAAATAATATCAACTTATTAGGTTGGCAATGCATTTCTTACTTCACTGTTTGCATCTTTCAACAATATCATCTGTCCTTTGGAAGAGATGAACCAGTTAGCCCCACTGATGTCACTTCACTTTTTTTAATGGAGTTAGATCTTTTGAGAATCAAACGCCTTTAAAAAGGTGGTTGTTAAAATTTTTTAAATTGTTTTTCCACTAACACCTGTGGCTGTGGTCAGCTTGAATGTATGTGGGTTGATGGTGGTAGAATTTTCTTAAATATAGCCATTACTCTACTTTCTGTGGAGTTAGAGAGTTAGTGAATTTAGCTATATTTTGGCAAAATTACGTTTTTTTGTAATGTACGGAGCATACAAACGGACTGCAGAAAGCATTAGCCTGAAGAATTGTTTTGAGAAGTTTTTCTGGATGTTTTGAGACCCCCACCTTAAAAATCTTGTCGTCATAGGAATCCATTGTAACATGAATTCAACCACAGCTGCAGAGCTTTACAAAAAACAAACTAATAACTTTTAACAGCTACTTCTTAACCTTACAGGGCGGGGAGTGTTTGATACTCAAAGACTCCTTTTGGGAGGAGTATCATTATACTCTACTACATAGAAATGACAGAAAGAAAAAAAAAATCTTACAAAAAGCAAAGTGCTTCTTTGGCTTTGCACAAGCTTGGCAGTTGGCTTGTTGATTTCTTCACATAGTAGCTTCCAGTGTTGACGGGCCGCAAATATCACAACTGACTTTTTATTTTTTTACTTATGGAAAAGTTTGACTTTTTAGCTAGTGTACCTCCGCCTCTAAGGTGGAAAGGAGTCAGGTGGCAGACTGAACAAATACAGCTTCAAGGCATGATGAAGTGTAAATACAGATGTGATAATGTGTAAAGGAAGGATTATGTGCAGAGCTACAGAGTAAAAGAGGATGACAAACCATATAGGGATGAGACATACATAATGAATGCAGGATCCTCTGATACCTGTCACACCAGTGCCAGTCTCACACGCTATAATACACAGAGGTGACACAGGTGAATAGATGAGCATGGCATGCTCCTCACCTCCTCTCTTGGAGGAGCGGGATGATCGGGAGGAGGTGGACCACTGCTTGGTGAGTACACCTCGTGGCTGGAGAGTCTCTCCTCCTGAGCTGACAACCACCTCCTCAGCTTCAATGGAGCTGATCGCCTCCTTAACCTCTTGGTCTTTGTCTGGAGACGGAGAACCTCCGTTGGCCTCGGTGGCCTCCTCTGCCTGGCTGAACTGGGCCATTTTCCGGGCCAGAGTCAGCTGGGTTTCCAGCTCCAGCTGTCTGATGTCGTCCATGGTCAGACCGTACCACTCATCCTGCCAGCACCAGGCCTGCCGGTGGGCACGCACCATCACCTTTCTCAGTCCTGGGGAGGAGATGATGGGAGATATTACACACTAAACATGGAAAATCCTAAGGTTTATGCACTTAGATGAACTGAACTGAATCAAACACCTATCAAAATATACTGTTAGTAAAAGTAGCAAACTATCACATTACGTTAAATACTTTAGACATCTGTGACCATTTACTCACCAACATCGTGAATGAAGCGTTCAATCTTTGACTGCATCCCCCAGTAGCGGAACTCCACCTTGCACAGTTTGTAGGCACACATGATGGGGGTCTTCCCTGGGTTATTGTTGTACTCTTCTATCCAGTCGTCTTGCAGAGGGCCCCTCTGGGTCTTAACTGATTTGTAGAGCCGTGGGTCCTCCTCTGCTTTATACTCATGAGGGGGGATGGGATCTGTCACTATGTCGATTGGGTCTGAAGGAGACAATTCATATTCAGAGAGCAATGACTAATATAGCCAGGTGTTTTGATTCTAGTGCACCGATAATACATATTCTGTTTGGTTCCAGTGTCTGTAATATCATGTCATGATGTGTACATAAGTGGTTGGGGTAGTAGAACTTGTATGGGTTTGTGTTTAAAGTCTTGAAATTCCTTTTACAACTGAATTTCTGGCTGACAGGCAAATACAAGAATGAATGACTGATTAAAATTATTACAGCCACTGTTGTAACTGGGTCACTGCATGCCCTAAAACCATTCATTTCTGAGCACCTTCATCTTCGATGGGCAATCATGCTGTCAACCTCAGAAAAGAACAGATGCAGTACCATTAAAGTGCCACAAGTGGGCCTACCCTGCTGCTTATGTTTGAGAAAAAAAAAGAGGGCAGATGTCAAGACACCATCAGTCTAAAACCAACCAGTACTAACCTCTCAACATAAATAACTATTGCTGGATAAGCTTATTACTTTCTGTATAGTTCTCCAATGTAGGTACACGGTAGAACATGTACAGTATACTGACCTTGCTATGTGGTGAACTTCGAAAGTTAATGTAGCCCGATACAAATGAAGTAGCGTTTTAATATCTGAGTTTACGGTGTTGTAATGGTTCAGGATTAATACCAAATGGTCTCACCAATGGCCCTCTGTCTTTTCTCTGCTGCAGACATATTGAAGACATCTGCTTGGTTGCCTGTGTCGGGTTTATAGTAGGTTTCAATGTCAATGGAGAACTTCTCAACAAAGGGACAGGTGTATCTGAAAGAGAAGAGGCAACAAAATTAAGTAAAAACAACAAACAGACACAGAACAATTGTCCCAACAAACCAAGAGTGCATTATGGGTTCACATCTGTCTTCTTTCAGAAACATATTTTTAAACTGAATGGCTCAAGATCAGAACTATTTTATCAAGAGTGACAATACCCTCTCAGTGCTGAGGATAGAATATGTGTGAGCCTTGCCCATCTGTTGGCAATGAGAGCAAAGCTGTCACCGGTTGAATAGATGTGTCAACATGCACATGTAGTCTATCAATATCCTGACAGTATTGTCAAGGGCACATCTCTTTTCAGCACCTTCACGTCTCTGTGTTTGCCAGGCCCCACTTAGACAAATAGACTGACACATAGAGAATGAGAGGCCATCAAGATCTAACAGCCTGGGAGCGATGCTGGCCACACGCCGATATGATGGTCTGCTAGGGAATATTCTTACAATTTCCTCTGAGGTCTTTATTTTCTCTTGGCTTTTACTGAGGGAGGGGTTGAATTTTTGTCTTTAAATGTGTGTGCACCTACCAGCTGCAGCAGTTAGACACATATATTTCTATTACCAAAAATAAGAAATTTAGAGTTTTTATGCAGCCTTAGCAGAGTTTAATGCACTCTCACTACCGCTCTAAAGGGGTGTGGAGGTGGCCTTCATGCAGAAGATAACCTCACCTTGTGCGGGTGTAAGGGTAGGCGTTCCAGGACTCCTCTTCAACCCTCAGTGCTGCTTTGGGCAAGATGGAGCGGAACCAGCTAGGAATGTGCATGCCAATGTGGTAGACCTTGTGGGTGTACTGGCCTGTCCCACCTGGTCCATCTGTGTAGGGCTTATTCTCTAGGATCTCCACCCCACTACCTTCACCACAGCTCTCTTCTCTGCTTTTTTTCTGGAAGAAGAAGAAATGAAGAAGAAATGAAGTTGAAGTTGGCAAGGTTTGCATATAAGCACTGTACTGTAAAGGGAGTGTTGCATTTAAAAATATGAATACAAATTTTTCCCTTAATCTGAAACATATATTTAAAAATGAACTGAAACAAACAAATGAATGAATGGATATTGTGCTTTTTGCAGATAAGAATTTGAAGGGTGTCTCATCCTTATGACACAATTGTTACAACAAGAGCACAGGCACCTAAATGAATAGCCTCCTGAAAGCTCTGTCACCGCTGAATTGCAAATCAGGATGCCCAAAAACAAGCCCATGGAGCTACACCTTTCCCATATTTACATTCCAGGTGCACAGAGGGAGAGAGCCTGGGTGGACACTGCAGATGCAGTTGAGTGGAGCAACAGCTAGGTGACTCCAAGCTTCAAAGACAAGAATGTGTGGCATGGCAAGAGGATGATTTGTGATGGTTATGAAATCAACAAAACAGGAAACCTTGACAGCAGAGCATAGTCCAAGTGCTGACGATATTGAAAACACAGGGAGCAAAGAGCAAGGACCATAAATGTCAGAGATCACTGATGTATCATCTTTTCTTTTTGTCGTTGTCCAGTCTTTCTACATACAGCTCAAAGTACGTCTGACGCAGTATTTAGTACAGTGCCGGGATAATAGGGAGACAGATTTCTCCAGTCAGACCAGTGGTGAGAGGCGACACAAGCGAGGCAGTGAATCAGTGGAGTAGGGAAGAGGAAGCCATGAGGCAGCCAGCACTCCGGACCTCATTACCTCTGACAGGTCATTCATTAGCCACCCGCTCTGCTCTCAACAGCCCAGACACAGCTCCGAAGACACAGCACAGACACCACAGCAGCCAGTACACAACATGTTGGAACATAGCTGATGTAAATGTCAAGTTTACAGTGTAATGTGCGCATACAAGCACTATGAAAATGTATGCCACCAAGAAATAGACACATGAACGAACAAATTATGTGTCTACACAGAGTAACAATTTTAAGAAATAATGTAAAGGAAGAGTTCACCTAAAACACAATACAACATATCTTCCCACTTATGCAGAGAACTATCAGCTGGTTTTTCAATTAGAGTGCTCACAATAAAGTCAGTTGCATTATTGTGAGCACAATCAACATTATATTTGGAAAAAGAAATTGATTCTGAGTTTTCCTAATGTGATTATTTTCCTTTGTATACAGCTGACAGCTCCAAATGTTGCCAAATGATATCTGGACGTAAAGGCATCAGTCCAGGTAAGAGGGAAAAATTAGTTTCCCTGTGTTTTGCAGTCGACTGTCCCTTTAATTTGGTTGCTGACAGGTTACTGTAGCCTGTCAAAAGCATTGTCCCTTCTTCTCCCCCCTGGAGCAATGGATTATTCTCTCCAGTTCATCCAGAGAAAGATTACAAAACACTGGCCAGGGCTCAGCTGTTTCCTTAAAGTAGAAGGGGAAGTGAGGGAGTAGTTCACAAGTTTAATGTTAAATGAACACTGAATGTAATGTTAGATTACTAATAAAAACAGTGTGCTGTGTTAATTTGCGTACAGATGTAAACTAAACCTGTGGGAGAACAGAAATGAAGGGAGATTTCAAGACATTTCGCAAGTGCGTCGACTGGCTTCCGTACTACTGTAAAATCCATTTTGGCTCAGTGCACAAAGACAAAGTGCCCACTGTGTTGTGAGTTCAAGTCCTGCCCTAAAACCTCTGCCACATAGCACTCGCTCTCTCTTTCACGCTCACCTGTCTTTGAACAGCCATCAGACACTTACAATCACCATGAAACCCCACTGTATGTGTTTAGATGCGACAGCTCTTACAGGATAGGAGTCATATCCTGGTTTTTTTCCTCCTGCTGTCAAGTTAGTGATGCGTGTTTCCTGTTTGAATTGCTGCTTTTCACTTAACTACATGGATACAGTTGCTTAGTTAGAACATGATGGATGTGTGCGAATTAATGAGACACAGTGAGATCCTCTCATATTTAATTTCCGCATTTGCTTTGTACATTACTGCATCTACCTATGCAGTGATGATAAAATTTACAATAAGCTATAGATTAAGAGAGCGGTGTTGTTAGGGTAAAGGAAAGCAGGTGAGAGAAGAGATGGGGTGGGGCGTTGCCTGCTGAGGTGCAGATATGGCCAGACTGTCCTAAGGCCCTGACTTCATCCATGAGGCTTACACCGGGGATGGATTGCAGGCAGGCAGGCAGGCCTACAAGCTGCAGTTGCCCTGGCAACATACAGCAATGAAGTGAGGGTATCTACAGACACCAGCAAAATCCTCGTTTCCTCTCTGCTCAGAATATAGCCCTCTCTCTTTTCCTTCCACCCACTCTCTCATTTCTTCCCCTCCCTCCTTTGCAGTCTCCTCCACTTCCTCTTTTTATTCACCCCCTCTCTTGAACAAAAACCTGACCACCGGCACGTTGCTGATGTCATGGTTGCCATAGTGATAGAAGCCTCACAGCGACGAGGCTGGGCAGAGAGAGTGAGGTCAGGGGGAAAGGTAACTATGGGTCACTAATGTAAGAATTCCTCTTCCTGTGAATTGTTTACATGCTTAAGAGTGCACATAGGATATGCACCGTTTTTTTTTTTTTTTTTTTTTATACGGATAGCTAGACTTTGTGTAATCCTGCTTGCACGTTTGTGTCACGTTTTGCACAATGTCCTGTATGACAAAATCTTACACAGGGTATGTAGAGGATCTGGGAGCACATCAGGTCAGAACAGATACTGTAGTTATGTGTTTCGCATAATTAATAATTCTCAACAATACACTGTCCACTACAGCAAAGGTGCCAAAGAAATGATCAAGTGTGCAGAAGTGTGGTGCACTGACTAGTTTGAGACGTCTGCTTGCTTTGGGGCATGCCAGCTGAGTCATGTTCCCAGCCATCTACAGCTCAACTGAATTACCTGTCTGTTTGGTACACTGCAGGGAAGATATGCAGAAAAACAACAGACCGACAGGCAAGGTTGTCAAATGAAAAGTCTGAGACCAATATACTCTTGGACTTGTGCTGTAATCATCAAATATTATTTCCATTTGTCCAGAGAGGACAAAGAAATGTCTTTACAATGATACAACATTACTACAACTAAAGTTGGTATTCGGAGAATGTCAGAAACACTTTCAGACAAACTGTAGCACCAAGAAAAAAAAGGAGAGGCTCTCTGAGACAATACAGGTGAAGAAAGCTGTAGCCTGGGTTGTAGTATTGTTATACCAGTGGGCGGATGTTAATTTTAGCCAACTATGTCGCTCATTAATTTGGGTGTAACATCAAGTGTTGTTGGAGAAACCTCTCTGTGGTTGGTCAACAGCTTGTAGGCATGCTGGGGTTTCCTTACTCAAGTTTTTACCTTCTTCAATGGAGCTTCTCCCTGAGGGCTGCAGCTGCCATGTATGATCACCTAACTGAAATATATGTGAAGAATATGAGCTGGGTGACACTTAAGTACATGTACTTCAGGGTCCGTTTGTTGCTCTGTGTGGCTTTAAAGGGACACTGAATTTATTAGATTTAGCTGCTGATTTCAATTGACAATGCGCTATGAATATAAGAGAAAATATGTTGCCACATAGAATAACTAAAAGTGTATAAATCATCCTTTCCTGCTAGCAGCTGTAAACCCTAACGCTCTTACACACACCCTCAGTCTCAAATGAAACCATCTGACACAGACAAAGCCGTATATCCATCTCCAGCGTAAAGTATGTGTGTGCAATAAGAAAGCAGGGTGCCCCCAACCTCCTTCTGAACAAACATGCAGTCTATGACGAATGGAAACAGCCAGCTTCAGAGAGTTTAATTTGGATAATCTATCAGCACACAAGCTCTCTTTGTTCTGTTACTCCACCAGCACCGGACACCATGTGACCAACCGTTTCATAATTGGGCACCCTACGATCGCACTCTTGAAAAATCCCCTGCGTTAATTTATCTCCTCTTTGCCTGCTTGTTTGGCCAGGTGGGTGAGAATTTGGTGGGCAACATGGCGTTGTGACCTCACCTGGATCATATAGAGCTGGGCGATGCGATACTCCTCCACACTCATGGGCATGGGGATGCGATACTCCTTGATAAGCATGGTGAAGCTTGGAGAGGGGGAGGAGGGGGATCAGGGAAAAGACTGACAAGGGAAGGGGGGAGGGAGGGACAGAGGGAAGGGAGGGGGAGAGGGGACAGGAGAGACTCCGGGGGCTCCTATATGTGACTCGTCAAATCACCAGCTGAAGTCCACATTGATGGTTCCTGTGGGGGAAGAAGCAAATGAGAGCATGAAATACTTAAGCTGTGAATAAATTTAAAAATAAATACCGACAAGCATCCGATCACTGATGTTTGTTATAGTCAAAACATGATGTTAAGCCTGATGTTGGATATCCAAAAATACTTAATGGTTCTTCAAACAGTTCTTCATCAATATCCATCACTCAAAAGCAGAAGCCAGCTTCAATCACCAATAAGATTCATCATAAGCAAAAGATAAAAGCACACAGACTAATTTCAGAAGCTGGACGACTCTTATATACACAACCAAGAACAAATATTTAACATCGTGGCTCACACGCAGATGAAAAGGAGAGAAGAGCCGGAGCATCATTCAGAATATATGCTCAATGTAGTTAGTGTATGTCTGGTCCAATCCTTGGTATCGAGGACGAGCAGCAGCGCTGTGTCTCCATCGAGCATTTCAGATCCAAGTAAGGCACTTCCCAGGATAAACTTCTCTTCTTATACACAGGCCACAGCTCCGTGTGTGTGTGTGTGCATGTGTGTTTGTGTGTTTGTGGGGAGGCGGGTGGCTGGAGTCTACGGAACGCACCCGTGCCTTGCTGACAGTCCCAACAGCCACCCTGTCTCTCCCAACCCCTTCAGCACCGTCACATGGGGGGCTCACTCAGCATAAGAGGGATTACAGTTGAGTGGAGCATTACATAACATTGTAAGAGCCCCCTGTGCATGATCGAGGTTTCACAAATAGCAGCATTAGAATTACACAAAGCATTGTTTTCAAACCACTGGGCATTGGATAGGGGTAGGTGTAGGCTATACATACGCAACGTGTGGGTGGTGTGAGTTGCAGAAGTCTGCTTTGACCGCTGAGGGAAGAACAACTCTCCAAAGCCAAGCGAGTACAAAACAAGATCATGACTGTACAGCATTGTGCTGCGCTGTAGTGGGAGTTTATCTAAATTAAATATCACAGGTGACAGCTAAGGTGACACATTAACTGAAGAGGAGTCAATAAGGAAAGGGGAGATATCAACTAGTTGAAAGAACTCTGAAATGAGTGATGGCACACACAAGAAGCACATTATTATATATTTATTATTATATATTTTTTAAAAGAAAAGTAACCTCAGTCCTTGAAGTGGAAAACAGTTACAGGCTTAATCCTAGGTTATATTTTTATATATCTAGAGAAAGTTTAAAAAAAAAAAAAAAATGAAACTACACTCCTGTTAATAATTGAACAAAAAAGATTTAAAAGACTAGTCACGAAGGGATAGTTCAGTCTGTGCAGTCTCAGCTACATCTGGTGGAATCACAGTGGACAGGATCTCAGTCTTGGTGCTGAGGAGACTGTACTGTACAGTGCACTACGTGTGAGGGAAGACAACAACATTGTCCTGGCACAGCCTGCATTGGGCTGTGACTACAAATGTGACTACACAACATTGCATAACCCCAATAATCGCTCGTTTCTGACCTATGGCAGCAACTGGACCTCGCTCTGGCAACCAGCCATTCGGTCTAATCACACTAATCACACTAATATTCCCACTGCGTCACTTATCCAGGGAACAAAGGCCAGCTTTGGTGTAACCAAGGGTTTCGGTCTTCCACCTATTGAGTGCTCGCCCCCACAACTCCCCACTGAAGACACATTCACCTAATGCGTCTGACGCACTGCCAAGACACAGATGCAGCCTGTCTAACTTTTCAACCTGGACCAGGTGCTTCCTAATAGACTGGGAGGTGCACTGGTGAAAAGAGGGTAACATTGTCTTCAATACACTTTTCATATCTTTGCTTTACGTAGAAAAACAACGCATTGACAAAATCGGAGCAGAACGCCACGTTTTACTGAAAATAACTGCACCTTTGGGAAGGGCTGGGATAAAACTAGGCTGGCTGGAGAGGCCCACAGAAAAGCTTGTGGCTCAGGAGCCTGAGAGGCCTCTAGATGTTAGAGGTAGGCTAGAAAGGGGAAGGTCACAGTGCTAATCCTTGTTGACAGTGCTGATGATAAACAGCTTCACAAACTACTTGAGGCATGGTTCAACAATTCATACAACAGTTTGAATGCGGGTCGCAACTGATCCTGCAACAAACTTCTGAGTGTTTCTGAGAATTTGCTCTGGGCCAGCGATTCTGGATGTGACATCTGTACTGACTGGAAGTCATTCAGTTCAACATGGTAAGACAGACTTTTACTGTCTGATTATCTGCCGGAGAAAGACAACTGTGTGAATCAAAGCCCAACAAGCTGCCACCGACAGGCAACCCACATACAAGGGAGTGACACCAGGTATGTAAAGAGAGACAGGAAAAGCTACAGGCAGCATAACACAGGGACCCCGTGCAGTCATAGCATTACTCTATCTAGCAGGAGGATGTATTAGGAGCCTGCAGTGATGATACTGTACAGGGATTTGTAGAGATGCTGGTGTATGTGAATTATGTGCCCAAATGCTAAGCAGGTTTATGACAGTTTTGCTGTTTGTTAGCGCTGCAACTAACTATTATCTTTATTATAAATTTGTCTGTTGATTTGATTAATCCACTAATTATTTAGTCAATAAAATGTCAGAAATTAGTAAAAAAGTCCAACAACGATTTCTCAAAAACCACGCTGAGGTATTCAAATTGATTGTTTTGCTCAAACAACAGTCTAAAGTCGAATCAATATAAAATATATTAAATTAGGAAAAGGCAGCAAATCCTCACATCTAAGAAGAGAGAGCGACATATGTTTGACATTATTCCTTCAATCCACTGATGAACTAATTGTTACAGAAAATCAATTCTGAGTAGCTTATAAATTTTTTTCTTTTTTAATTTTTGCTTTACTTGGTTTTTAAGTTTTAATGTTCCATTTTTTTATGAAACAAATTTCAGTGGTTGTATTTTTCCAATTAATTTTAGGTTTATGATTAATTTATTAGTTTTAGCAATTTTAGTATATATATACACACACACACATATACACACACACATATATACACACACATATACACGTATACACACACATATACACGTATACACACACATACACACATACACGCATATACACACATACACGCATACATATATACACACATACATCGACATACATACATATATACATAAACATATACATACATACTCACAGATATTTGGCCTTTGTGTTCAAAATATCAGGAATATATGACAATCCATGTTTGTATTTGTTATTATAAATTAATTTTCACAAATGGGGGACACATTCATGTCAACGTGGTTGTCAATAATACACGTTGCCTTGCAGTAAGTGACTAGCTGGGACAAAAATGTTTAAAAGAGACAAAAACATTTAAAAAGAAACCTGGTCTTTTACAGACTTGTTAAGCGGGATTCTATGTTCATTTAAGTTTCAGCTTTCCCCTTCCTACAATGTGTTCCATTCTGTTTCTTGAGATAAACCATTTTAACTTTTAGTTTCAACATTGCTTTTAGTAAAATATGAAAATCTTGTAGCATACTGTTTTTCTAGCTTATGGGAGCAACTGCCAAAGACGGACACAACCAAACTGGCTCCCATAACATGTGTTTGTTACAGATTTTTCCTGTGTTTATTAGTAGTGTCGTTTTATGATGTGGATACTTAAACTTGATTAAATGATAACACAGCATGCACATATTTAAGCATTATGGCTGTGGCTTAGATTTAGTATGCAATACCTTCTCCTTTAAGGATATACTGCAGATTAATGAAGCCTTCTAACTTCTCCTCAAATATAATCAATACATCTCCTCTACAGCAGTATCGCAGACTCAGACCTATCTGAAATGCCATAACTCATTGATGGTTTAAACCTGTATCTCTCTGACTCTTTCCTTTGTGACTGATGCAGATGCTGTGCACAGCAAAGGACCTGTAATGCTCAATCCACCAGCAGCCTCGAGAGAGTACTGGCACCATGCTTGACCCAGAAAAAGCCCTCTCACACACAGAGTTTAAAAATAGCCCGGTCACAATAATCCTACCATACGCAAGCAGAGTGCTTGACGTTGTTTGTTCAGAGAATATGCTCATTCCCTTCTAAAAATACAGTCTCTGCCCCCCTCTAGGCAGTGACGCAATAGCAGCACACGCCAATGCACAGCACTCATCACAAAGCAGCCTCCAATGTTCCTGCTCCTGTTTCGACAAAACTGAAGCCAACAATAGCTACAACATACCTTGAGTAGGACTGTGTTTTGTACCTCTGCCCACCACCGCTTTTTTAGAGCGTTAAATGTGTCCAGCTGTGGCAGGACAGTGCACCCTGAGGTGTATAATGCTGCAACCACCGCATCTTTGACCCTAAGAAGGTATGATGAACCATCAGAGTAACTGATCATTCCTCTAGCCAAGAGCATGACTGTTTAAAATCACACGTTTTTCACTTCTATATCTATTTCAAAGCTGAATTAACCACTACACATCAGCTAAAAGCTTCTCCAGAGGCACAGGACAGACATCGGTCAATCCAATGGAACTTTCCAGATAACATGATGCCTAATACCACATGAGCCATAAGGATAGTGCCTGTAGTTACAGTGACATCTGTGTGACTGCAAGAGCTGGTAAAAACAATCAAGCGCTGAAAGATTTGCACATCTGCTCACCTCTAAACAGGGATAAGTGTCTGACTTAAACAGTTGAAACCTGCTTACTCCACATTGCAAACACTGGATTATCCGTCACAGACCAAAGGCTTTTGCATCAACCTAAACATTTAATCTTCCTTTCACTCTGAGATCCAATTTCCTTGCCCCCCTCAGGCTGCTCTGTACCACAAAGTGAAATTGGCATTACTGATTCTGTCTCAAGGTACAACATATAGCTTAGGACTGAAAGCTATATGCACAGCAAACAGGCTGACCACAGGACAGGGAGCAACAGTTGGGTCTTTCAAAAAGTAGAACATGCTCATACGAAGCTTTTTCCCAAAGGCCACAATGGTGGCACTTTTTAAATTTAGCCCTGTTTTAAAGAGCATCACTTGAGGCGGAGCAACAGAGGAGGTGGTGAATCCCAAAGCTGCTGGGGATTTGGGAGTGAGGTGGGCGAGGGGGGTTTGAGGGGGTAGGTGGCGGGGGGAGTTCCCTCATGCCTGACTGGAGACAAGACGCCTTTAGAATACAAGTGGAAAAGGTTAGCCCCTGGACTGCCTAAAATACCATAGATCCATTTCACACAACATTTCCTTGACACTGCAGAGACAACTTCAGCTATGACAACCGCTGCAAACACAGCCTCAGCCTGTGACAAGAACCCCTTGATTGAGCTAATGGGTTTATCCACCAATCCAGTTAAAATGTCAAAAGGCTTAAGATAATGCTGTTCGTGTCGGGCTGTGGGCCGTGTGCACTACGTGGCCAGAGCAATGGAGTTTACCATCCACCTGCAATGACCAAGGAGGCCATGAAGCATATTTCAAACAAGCGCAATGTACAAAGACTAGACTTCTCTGTCCCATGGAGTATCTAATAAGTGTAAATTTATTGAATCATTAATCAGGGGTATAACTGTAAAAAATATAAACTATTTAGTACCGATTACAAAATTGATTTACACCCAACAAAACCTGCCCCCCCTTAGGGCTTAATGAAGAACGGGATATGCACTCTTACCTCAAGAATGACTACTTTTATTTTCATCTATAAATCTATTTGTATTAAGGTGTTCAATGGTAACATGGGGAGCTACAACTTTTATCTGTACTACATTTGTGAATGTGCAGGGTATTAATCAACCGTTTTAGCCTTGATACAAGATATTTTTATCTCTACCCATTTGAAATACTCCATGGGACAGCAACTAGAATATTTCTAAACAGTATACAGGTGTGCATTGGGTGGAGGCTATCTGACAAAGACCATTTCGTGCTTTGTTTGACTTCAATAAAGCAGGGAAGGGGTGAGCAAACATTTATCTTTTCTCCATATTTAAAAAGTGGTCAGGATTGTTTGCATGCTATATCACACAATGCAAAACTCAAAGGCAGGAGGAGCAAGAGCAGGGAAAACATTCTAAGTGATCCATTATTTAGTCTGTATCACAGACTCAATTTAAACGGAGGCTGAGCTAACAAAACAGACCAGTGTAGATGAAACAGAATGTGATCCCCTAACATCAGATCTCTTACTATCAAAGATGAGTACGCCACAAAGAAATGCTGCAACAACATGAGTAACCACAGACACTAGCAGTGCCATATGCTGGCAGAGAAGTTTGGTCATGTAAAACGCAAGAGATAAAAAATGCAAATCATAATAAATAGTGATGCATCATCTTGTGCCACATAGTGTAAGTACAGTAAGCTCCAGGATGCGCCCTAGATTAAGGCCATCACTCTTCCTGTCCCTCAGGTCCATGCTCCTCCACAGGCTAAAGAGGGTGGATGCACAATCTGCCCTTGTTCTTTACTCATCATCCAAGTACAAGGGGAAAGCTAAAAATATTCGACACCCTGTGAGCATCTCCTCCATTGCATTCCTCCTCCTTCTCTTCATCCTCTCCCTCCTACAGTACTCGTGCAAGTAAAGACTGCTCCTAAAAATGATCCTCCTTTACACAGGGCGGGAAAGAACAAGAACCACAGTCACAGTGAAGAATGTAGTGTCGTGAGGAAAGCAGAGGTTTACAGAGAAGATTACTGCAGGATTAATAACCAGCCAAATAAAGTGTTAATCATCAACTAACTACGAGTTTTAGTCTACATACAGACAAGGCAAGACATTCTTAACTTTTATGGCATAAGAGATAGTACATCTAAAGTATATCAAAACTAATCATTTACTGCTTGAAAAAGTTACATGGACTAAAATAAGATTATAAAGAAAAGCCACACCTGAAATATAGTTGCTACAATATCAGCTATTTTTGACATTTCTAACTAACTTACAAATATATGCTTCGATAGTAAGTTTCATGAAAATAGCTCTACAAAACGTATCTGCAAATATAAGCTCACTCCAAGGCAGATCAGTGAACGTCACGACATGTAAAGCTCTGAACCAGTGGAAAATAAGTAAAGGGTTAGATTAGATACCCCCATAGCATGTAATTAAAATTTGACATAAATAAATCTGGTGCCCAGTGACTGCTGAGAACTTTAAGCTGCTTTAATAAGTGGAATCATTGTTTTTTTATGCTTCAGTGATGCTCATCAGCACACCATTTTCCAAAACGAGCCCCCTACATACCAACTCTATCTCTAATCAACGCCACACTTCACTCTGAACTCCAAAATTAAATGACCTTATATGCAAATTACACTTGGATTAATCAGTTATGTACCAAGGTTAAATGAGGATCTCCCCTCGCTGTCATTCTCTCCGAGCGCTCAGACAGCCTAAATCAACTGCGCAGAGAGCGGTCTTATGTAACTTGGACAGATACAGAAAAGGGAAGCATTGCTACCCTAGCATTCTGTCCACCCCATTAGTTAATTCATGTAACCAACAGACCACAGGAAATGCTTTTGTAGACCTAGACAATCTCTCTCAAACATCTCCATCAGCCACGCTGAGTGTCTGGTAGCAAGAGGATGCTGATACAAATCAAGGCCTTCTTGCCAATGTGAAGCCTATTGCTGAGTACTTGCTCACCACTGACAGCCCAAAAGCTTGACACAAAGGCTTGGAGGAATACCAACTAATGGATTTCCAGTATCACTGCCCCTAGCAATCTCTCACAATAGTGCAAAGTGGCTTTGACTCTAGGAAATACCACAGTGATGTGGCTGAGACTGCAGTGAGACAATACCTACATTATCAGTCTATGGCAGAATCCAGGCAGATTCTCACATGTTTCGGACCGTATGATTTGACTGACAATCAACCCATTTGTAATAACTCAAAAGGAGTTATTTGAGATGCGCATTTGAGATGAAAAGTTTAAAAAAATGACGCAAAATGAAGTATAGTGAGTATAACTTGTTTTATTGGTAGGACCATATCCAAAATCTGGAAACTTGAGCCTGGATAAATGTTAGATATTCATAAGATCTGTCAGCAAACGGCCGTACGCAAAGAGAAGGATAAGGCAAACTTCATAAGTGTCAAATGTGTGTAGCAGTTTATAGCACACATTTTAGAAAATAGTGGCATAAACCCAAAAAAGTAATGTCTATTCAGTCTATTTTTCGTTTCCGCACATTGAAAAAAAACTTCAGTAGCACTCTCATAAGTTGCAATGCAACTTTTTTTGAATAACTATGTTGAAGAAGAGAAATTAAATGGATTATACTCTAAAAAACTTGAAAAATGTTTCGCCTGAAGCCAAAATGCATTTCCTTTCCTGCCCCTTTATCCTCTCCATCACTGCTTGAAAAGAGGGGGTTACCATGGAGACACAGAGGGCCCTTTCCTTATTGGTTGCCAAGATGAAGTCAGAGTGACGAGGAAAATAGAGACCAGACGCTGCTGGGGCAGATACTTCTTTCTCCTGTTTTCTCCTGTCTCCACTTTCACTTTTGTCCGTCTCTGTTCTTCCCCACCACGGCTCATTTGCACTGAACTCAGCTTTCTGTCTTCTGGCTACAGCAGCCACGAGCAATGATCACATTTTCTACCATAGTGTCAACCTAAATATATGCTACTGTGAAACATGTAGATAACAATTCTCTATATAACAGATTGCAGGATTAAAATAAAGTGGTGGGTGTGACACACATTAGCTAAACCATAAGCCACAGCTACGTGGGCTTCACAGATCTAACATGCTGGTTAAAATCAAAGCACTTAATATTTATTGCCAATAGTGTACTTTGGTCTAAAATAATGTCACTACCTGCCTCACTTGGAGAACTAAAAATATACTCTACGCCATGTTCAATTATGATGCAAGTTCTCTCTTTATAGTTTAATATTAATTTAGTAGACTACCAATAGCTCCGACTTCAAAGATGTAGCAGTGAGTTAGAAGAATGTGAAGAAAAAGAATACTAATATTCAGGGGAAAGGGGAAGTTTAAATGGTATTTAATATTTGTATTTATTAGACTGACTAACGGGTTTTTTTTGTTTTTCGTTTAACTGAATGCAAAAGTCCCCAACCAATAAATTCATAAAAGGAGGGACGAGAAACAACTCTGATCTCAACACAACAATCCCCACCTTTCTATGCTACTGCTTTTATACAGTGTTCTTCTGTTTTAAGTTTCTGGTTTAAAGAAAGTTTAATCATTGAGTCATGGTTCAGGGAGTAGGCCTGTATTCATTTAGAGGAAACCATGCATCAAGGTTTATTAACTATCAATACATAAGAAACTTGCTCATAAAAAACTGAGGCTGTCTATTTGCCCTTTCGTGAAATACCTCAAACCCTCTTGTGCAGCACAAATATTGTGTGATTCCAAAAAGTGTTCTACCCGATGACCAAAGACAGAAGCCTTCTCCCACACTGACCATAAAAGGCCGTTTTCAAAGCTGCTCATGGTCCTACAACTTTGGCCAACATTTCATTGGTTTCTGAGTACAGGTTTCCAGCTCTGTGGAAAACCCAGTTTTATCACCTTGGGATTTTATTATCAGAGCCAGAGCCTATATAAACCAGAAACTCTCTATCAGTCTAATCAGTACAGCATAAAGGATTCTGACATCTCTCTCACACAGAGATACACCGCTCTGAATAGAGACGCGGCGCTTTGTCTGGCAAATGGAAGCAAAGAATGGGCATAACACAGAGAGACTCCTCAAAAAAAAAAAGCCTGCAGGAGGAAAAAAGGGAATGAAGTGAGGGGGCAGCGAGGAGGGGGAGTAAGGGTCTGAAGGAGTCTATTTTTAGCCTCAGAGAAATCAGGTGTCTGTGGCCAGTGGAAAAGAAAGGGGAGCGCGGGTAAACTGACATGAAGCAGCACTGTCGCTTTCATTTTACATGATCCATGTGAGTCAGAGAGCGCTGCAAGGGTCGGGGTTGGGGATAGGACAGAACACAAACAAATATAAAATGGCATATCTGGTCTATATTGACACGAAACACAAGAGGAATGCATTTCACATGAAAACTGTAGGGATAAATAGTGAAATAGCTCAAATAAAAATGTGATTAATAGACTTTGATGAGAATTTGATTCAGCCACAGCCTCACAATTGATGTGGACACCCTGAAAAGTGGGCAGGAAGAGGTCCACTTACTAGCACTTTCTTCAGTGATTGGGTGATGAAAGCAACATTTCTACTTCACAGCAGACAATGCTCATTGGAGATTAGATTAGTTAATACATAATTTACTGGGATTAGGATGTTGCCTCACAGAGACAGATACTATTGTATCTTTCCGCTTACGAGCTAAGAAGTTTCCTGGTAGAGAGGGTGTGTGTCCGAGTGCCTCAATTTCACCTTGTGCACAAGCCTGATGAATGTCAACACGAAACAAAACCCCCCTTCCCTGAAAGGATGCACAAGACTTCATTCCTCTTCCACAAAATAAAACTCAAGTAAGGACAAAGGAAGATGGTCACCTGCTATAAAGACCTCCGTTTTTCTTTGGGGTCCACCCACATTGCCAGAAACACTGGTGTCCTAAAGGAAAACGACATGGAGCAGACCGGCGCAAAGCGTTCGTCTTGGTATCATTTCCCAGACAACACCACTGTAGGAGCATTAGCAGTGATGTGCCATTCATCAGCTGGCTCATCAGGCATGCGTGGGGACAGGTTGTACCCCTGTGGTCCCTGTCAACAGCTCAACACCGATATTAGCATCACCTGCTTTGTTCAAGGGAGCTGAGGTGGGAGGGCATGTTCGGGGAGAAGGACAGAGTCTCTGGAGCTCGAGGTGCCGAGAAAACAGTGTTCCATTCAGTGCTTGGCTGGCACCCAGGTGCATGATGGAGGCTCATCTGAAATACTGTCATGATGCCTGATTGTCCGCTCAAGATTAATTAAAACAAAAATTAGACCATCCGAAAGCCCGCCAGCTGGCAATGCATCCCTATTCTCCACGAAGAGGATATCATAAATTGTAAAAGTTGTTTTTCAGGGCTGCTTAGAATCCCTGTGAATGCCTGAATGATTGAAAAGGCATTCATCCGACATTCAGTTAATTTTTCACAGTGAGAAGGGTCCCTACCTGATCGTTCTCTTTGCCGACACCCTCTAGCCCTTAAACCCAGGATACATGATCATCCAATGCCTCTGTGCTACATTACTTTAGTGTTTCAGCTGTCTTGAGTCAGCTGTAAAATAAACTGTGACTTGGATGCAAAGGCAGATCAATTAACTAGCAGCTCCGTCTTTTTTCTCAAGGTTTATTAGGCAGATGCAAAACATGATCTTTTCTGCCCGCCACCAAAAACAATGGCAGAAAAAGAAAACATATCAACAGGATATTGGAAGATATGGCTTACAGAATATCTGAAAATTTATGAGCCCACAATAGTCCAGATTACCTGCCTAACGTTAAAGACGTGCTGCTATTTAAAAATAGTGTTATCAATAAAAAAATAGCAGGTGGTGATTTGTGTGCTTGCAAATAAATATCACAAACTAATGTCACACTCGTCTTAACATCTTACACAGATTATACTTATCGTAAACTGTAATGAAATGCAAAATTTTGCTGTACTCTCTGACATCAATAGGTTCCCTGTTACCATTTTATCTTGCCGTTGCCCAAAAGACTCCTAGAACCTAGTGTTGTGTCGTATAAGCCCTAGTGTGGGTGCAGTGCAGTGAATGAACAAACAGGAAGTAATGTTCTTCCTGACTGTTCAAATCATATTTGTATTTCAGGACAAAACAGTTAACAGTTAAGAGAATTTCAAATATCTGACCGAACAACCAAGAGCAACTGTTTGGACATTTTACCAACTGCTACATCCTGTTCCAGCACTGATAACCAAACAAGCTAACAGACCCGTCCTGTGAGAGACAATAAATAAAGACCAAGGGATATTTTACAAAACTGCTAGTTTATGATTAAACACTTAAAAAATTCTTAACAGACAATGCACTCATAACTTGTTAAAATCACCTCCGGTGGTGTCAGTGCCCATAAAAATCAGTCTCTATTGACTGTCAAAGAAATGACGCCAACATGACAAGAGTCTGTGTACCCGGGAGTTATATTAGCTGGGGGAAAAATAATTTAGACTATAAAGTCCAAGACAACATGAAGGGCTTGTTGTGAATCCTGTTTAATACCTTTAGTGTCTTTCTGCAAGCTCATTTAAAAAAATTTGGTGGGTGGGATTGGCAGTGATTGTGTGTATATAGTCGGTGGGATACAAGATGAAGGCGATCAGCATGCAACAGAGTTCCAAATAGTCTCAAAATGCCATGACTATACCACGCCTGTGGTTAAATAACCAAACTATACTAAATGCTATGAAGAAATAACACATAGCAACACCAATATTACACAACAGTTCAACAGGCTTTAACAAAATCAATGGAGATGGAGCAACCTGATTAAGAAAATGTCAAATTACCACACAAAATGGGCAAGTGAATGTATGATTATATTTTACAGTGCAACATGTACAATATGTTACAGCAATTGAACCCACACCTCGCTGAATCTTTAACCTTGTTTACCACTTAGGTAACTCTTCAAAAAGCTTCCTGTGTGTACCAGACGTTTTTCTGCTCTTCCTGTGCCAGTGATCACATCTGATAATCAGCTCGAATAGTACTTGGAACCAAGAGATGTGGTGAGCAGCTAAATACGTCATTCAAATTTTAACTGACAGGAAGCGAGTCTTTTTCTTCTTTCCCCAAATAAAATGTTATTTCTCAGTGGCTGTATACTCATATGTCATTGGTATTCTTAATGGCGACAGGATAACTGACTTATGCAGTCAGCCAAATATAAGCAAACTGAGGATTGTAATAGGAACGCAGAAGACCTGTCACATGTAAGAATAAAAAAAAACAAACAAACAAACAAACAAACAAAAAATAAAAAAGACTCTCTCACAAAGACTCCAAACAGTGCTATGAATACTCACACAAGGCTGGGACACTTGCTCAAAAGCTGAAGGCTCCTCTTTCCACTTGACGGTCACTCAGACATATTATATATTTACATATTCTCACAGCGATTTCCTCCTGACCATCAGGAGGTTGTAAGGCACTACTGTAACTGTATAACATTAGAGGAGTGGTGGTTAACTTTAGTCCTATGGAAAGAGACCTCTGTGGCACAAATGAGCAAACATTAGCTTAGTACCTGACTGCAATTATTATCCTCACTTATCAAAAAGGTCATCACAGTGTCTCCACTTTTGCTGTTTGTGTCGTCTTAAAAATAGCATCAGAGCTGCTGTAATTTAGCAAATACTACTGGTGAACAGGGAAAGAAAAAAAAAAATCACAACTGTACAGTCAATGGACTGATTCATAATCACCTCCACTATTTCTCCCTCAGTAGTGTGATACTATGTCTGGTGTATTAGATTCAAGAGAGGCTAAAGAGCTAAAGAGCTCTCAGGTTTCAGCCTCTCAACCACTGTCTTCTTCTAAGATTCCTTGGCTTACTGTAGATTAGTATTAAAACATTATTAAAGAACATCACTACGTTCTGTCTCCTTGGTTAAGAAATGCTTTTCCACAGAATAATTAATTTAATTTTCCTAAGTTAAAACCAGACAAACATATAAAAATCCAGGTATAATTATTCTCAAAAAAACAAAAAAAACAAAAAAAAACAAAACAAGAAAGAACCACTAAACTCAAACAATTTCAGATCTTGACTGTGTCAAACTCCAATTCTAATTTTCCAGTGCCAGATTTATTTAATATCGCATCCCATCGCAAGATGATCTGTAATTTTACCTAATGTCTGGACGGGAATGATTGAAACTGGGATACAGTCATCCACAACTTAAAACGAATGTGGGCCGGGGGTGTAAAGTGATGGGGCCAATAGCTCCTTCCCTACTTCCAACCCCCCTACTTCCGGCGCCATGCTTGGAACACAACCATCTTCGAACTCGGCCTTCATTTTGATCTCAACTACACACCTGTCCAGTTTCATGACTGTATCTTGCACGGTTGTGACGCTATTGCATTGACAAAATCTGTCCACAGACAGATAGACAGACATATAAACACCTGCCAAACTACTTAAAACCGCTTCTCGGGTCGTTCCCTCTACAGTTGGTGTCTCCAGGACCACATTTTGCCATGATGACATAACCACACACAACCTAACACACACACACACACACACACACACACAAAGACACAGATTCACACGGTGAAAACAATACCAGCCCTGCTGTCGCGGTTAGTAACAAGCCTCTTTACCTGAAACATTATATAAACCTAGTGTAATAGAAATCGGTGTTGTGCCTTTAAGAGGAGCTAAAAATTAATGTGAGACAGAGTACTGTCAATAAGATTAGAGTGATTACACATGTCGTCGTATTAAATCTATCCAACAGCATGGCCCAGTCCCAATGTCTGCACTCAAAAACTTGCAAATATACTCACAGTGTATTTTTATATATGAGGTTTAGGACTAATGTGAAATCACTGAATGCTTGTGAGCCCCCTCCAAGACTTTTGGAGTCCTATATGCACCTTTCTGCATGTCTGCAATGCCGCAGAACTGGCTTGAGGGAAGAACACTAGTAGCATAGTAGTAAGAACAGGGTAATTGTTCTTAAAAAACACAGACAGTGTGCATCACAAAAAGTCTGTGTAGCTTTGCCTTGTGAATTCATACTGATTGCATTGTTTTAACCTTAGCAATAAGTAAGCAATGGACACCACTGCAAGCCTTATTTTTTGTATTAAACAATATTAAAAAATATAAGGCTTGCGTTTCATTGGCAGCAGAAATGCATCTTCATGAAAGTACGGTCCCCTTCCTCAATGAACATTTTAAGTCCTCGTAGCCTCGTGCACTCACACATTTAATGTGCATTTGTTTGAGTGTGTCTGTTCGGGGGTGGGAAAGCAGTCCCGCATCAGAAAACTGGTAAGGCAATATCTTTAAGCTCCGCCATCTTTTACAGCAGAGAAACCTCTATTGTATGTTAAAGGCCATAACAGGAATGACTGGTAAAGAAGGCTGCGCGCCGTCACACGAGGAAGATTTGAATTCTGTCATCAGTGGTGATGATTCTGTAATCGATGGCCTTCACTTCAAGCAGTCTGCCCTTAAATCATCACAGCAGCACTTCAGCGACTGAAGAACAGGCAGCAACAACAGTGGAGTGTGCTTATAGAGTGTAGTTCCTCGTAACACAAATGAATATCCTGCTAGTTCCCACGATCTTTGTGTGCTAATCGTTGCAATCAGCGACAAAAGCAGCTGTGTGTGTTTCAGATCAAATATTAGGTACATAAGTTAAAGATCCATCCAAAAGTAAAAACCAAAAGTGACTCAGAAAAGAAATTTCTATGTTTTAAAAAAAAATAATAATTCAGCTCAGGAAAAGATGGCAACAAAAAAAAAATCTAATTTTTTTTTTGCAAACTGTACTTCCAGTTAACTTCACCACTCCAGTTTCTGTCTTCCTGTTACTTAAAAAATTACAAAGCCAATGAAATCTTTAAGATCACAGAGCAGCTGAGTGGGTTACACAATCCAGACAAGTTCCATTTATGGTTTGAAGGAGGCAGGATGCAAGTTTTAACATGTCAAAGAGAAACTGCAGCCGGTGTGCTTTTAAGTACAATATTCTTTAGGCCAAGAAACAATACAATAACCTCTCTACGTATGTGTCTCCTGCATTTCCTTCTCAGGCAACAAACTCCAAGTGCAGGCTGGATCTTGTTCTTTTAAGGCTGAGTAGTGGCTGGAAACACAAATAGATCTCAGATTGCAATTCTAATGGAAAGATGTACTGCTACTTTGGAAATAAAGCAGGGGGTCACAGCGGAGTAGTCATGCAGCAGCTCCTGCCCTCATACCACAGCCATCATCTGGACAAGGGACACCACAGCCTCCGAATCAGCACTGCCTCAATGACTCAGCCAGGCCCTGCTGAGTCAAGTGGAATGACTCTTGATGCTGAAACTCATAAAGTCATTTTGAAAATAGAAACTGGCCTAGGGGGGGTAGAAAAACAAGCTTGCGGGATGCAGGTCTTTAATGAAGTCAAAAACAAGCTCGATGTAACCTCTGTGAGGTAGGGGGCTGACCCTCGTTTCCCGGTGAACCTGCCGGATGAGGTCAAAACCACTGTTAGTCAAACGTACTGTAACACGCAGCAGGGTCTTAAAATAAATCCTCGCAACCTGGATGACACTGGAACGTGTCTCTGAGAAGGCGTGCGCGAACAGGGCGAGGACATGAAGCCGGAAAGATCCACCTGGGATTCCGGCAATTCCTGTTTTTGATGTGTTGTTTGGGGGCGGTGTGTGACAACATCGGAACAGCTCACGGCCAGGATAAGAGAGAGGAGCATTTCATCGCTTTTAACAAGCATGCCTGTGTGACAGCAACAGGGCCGTAGCACGCGGGCGTGAAAAAAAAAAAATATGCAGCACTTTTTCTCAGGCCAACGGAGAAGGGCAAAGTTGGCCCAAGCAAATTTAATGGCGAGTTATGACAGCACGTGGTGTGAAGAGCCTTGTGGAAACAAGATTTACTAAGCGTGACGACGCATCTTCGTGAGTGGGTGATAAAGATTTGAACCGGAGTAAACCCACTTTCAGGTAGTTACCTAGCAACATGGCACCACGGCAGTGACAAACTGATGGCCCGCCATGCTATTCACATACCTGGACCTTTGTGCACGCCAGCGACGCACCTCCGGCTTCAGCACACTCCGGCGCTCGGCAAGTCAAAGTTCATCGGCCTGTCTCTGCGCTTCGGGGTCGCCGCTTTCACCAGCGACGCGGTCGTCCCTCGGCACGAAGCGGCCGCCGACTTGACGAGGTCTGGAAACGATGCCACATCAACTGAGACGAACGCATCGAAAGTCACCCACGGATTTCCTTTACCTCGCCATTTGTTTGGCCCTTCGGCGGAGGAAGGGGTGCGGGTTCGACATGCAAGGATGACACGAAGGGAAACATCATCAGCCCCGCGAGGGTTTTACGTGGTGTTAGCCGCCGTTTCTGAGCGTGTTTACAAAATCTGGCCACACCATCGCGCCGGAGAATGGCACGCCGAATTCCCCCAATCGACAGAAAAAGGCCAAAGTAGCTATGGTAACGTTAAAATGTCCTTGAATAGCCAAGCTGCCCCCGTAGGAGTTGGCGGCTGGGGTCGTCCTGTGGCGAGGGAAATGAACGGGCTGTGCGCTCAGCCCGGCCGCTGTCGCCTTCGTCCAGGGGAACCGGGTGGAGCGAACAGCAAACAGACGCTAGCAGGCACTAGACATCGTAAGTTGGCACTCCTCAAGTCTGAGCCGCTGCAAGACTTCACAGTCCTCTCAGGCACGACACAAAGTGCTGTCAAGGCAACCCGAGTGCGACGCGCTTTCCGGTATTATTTTCGAAATAAAAGTCCGACCCGCTGCGAGTTTGGGGTGTTTGAAGTCGCCAAATGCGCAGTGGGCTCAAAAACGGCTACTCCACCGAGCACATACATTCGCCTTCTCTTAACTATAACGACTAAAATTAAAGTAGTATATCCAAATCTGTATCAGGCCCAATATATCTCAAAATGGAGTACACACTGCACCTTGCAGTCGCTCTCATTCAATACCCACCTAGTATAAGCAACCAAGGGAGGTTTTAAAAAGAATTGTGTAAAAAAAAAAAAAATACTACACAGCCACACAAGCGCCATTTAGTATTCGATTCTGAAGGATTGGTCGCAGAACTTCCGATTATTGTCTTTCCTTCTGCGAACTTGACGAAGCTCAGACCCGCACAGACACTCATCCGAGCAGTTTCGATAGTAGGACGCCTCCTGCTGGCAATGGAGTACATGGTCTGAACCTGGTGTCTTGAGTGGTCACGTATTTCCGCAGACATCGACATTAGTATAGGATGCAAAGTTACAGAGGTACATTTACAGCAGTCCGTGCCTATCGTGTTACATTCATGCGGACCGGTGTGCTTTAGTCTGGCATGCGGCGAAAAGACAAACCCACCTAATGTCAGTCTACCCAGAGTCATAATTTTTTTTTTTAATTTATCTAGACACGTCTGCTCTGATACTGTAAATTTACCGTCACCATTTAGCCCAGTTAGTAGCAAAGTGAATTAAAGAAAGTGTTTTATATCGGTGGTGGGGACCTCAAGCCCACAGACTGGACGTCATAGCTCATCGACCTTTTTACTGAGCACTGTATCAACTTTTACTGTAAATTCTGCATATGCATAAAATACGTAGGAATTTCTTGTCACTGGTGGCATCTTCATGACCAGCTCTGAAGCATATCTAAGAAATTAACAAAAACACTGCAAGGAAACCTATCTTTAGTAAATTCTCTATTAAATTATGCACAGCACTTCACTGTCTTGTTGTTTTTTTAAATCTTTGCTGGCAGAAAATACACAGCCATTCAAGTATTTATGTCTTCTTTCTATATTCCACACGAACATATAGATAATATTATACAGTATTGGAATCATTCAACTATACACCTTACATATAGCAGAGAAATAGCTGCCAGCTTTTTTTTTAACCAAAACAGGAGAAACTAGGCTGCCGCTGCATCTCAGATGAGCCTGTTGACTTGTTTTAATTCTTACAAGGAAATTATTTTCACTGACTGCCTTGATGGCAACTTACAGCTTCACACCACAGCGGACCTAACGTCCCACCTCAAATCTGAACAATCTCATCTGAACAAACTGCAAAGCTTTGAATTCTCAATGACTCGACAACAATCGGCACCCACATTTCTGTTTTGACCTCTTTCACAATGTCATCCCGGAGAGAGGAACCATAGATAAGAGAGATAGGTATGAGTGATACTGAGTGACATGGGGCTACACGAAATTCTGTGAAGAACACACTGTTTACAGTTAAGAGCTTAGAGATTTTTGTTTTATATCACAAAACCTTTTACATGAAATATGTATAAAACTGATATCTGAATACAGCGGGTAGCACATTAATGGAAAGGTGAGTCTTTTTTGAGAGATCCACATACGAATGACATAGTCAAGGTTGAAATGTACGGAAAATGAGGGTCAGTTTTAATGTGGGCACTAAAGATAAAATTCAAGTAATTAGAAATGCACCTCCCCCACCCGCAATACCAGAGCGATGTCATCATAGGTCATCAGAGAGATTGTCTTTTTCCTGTGACCTACATAGTTTCCTGATTTACTAATTATAGTCCGTGTTAAAAGAGAGAACAGGAAGCATTACATCACAGTCCATTATTTATTTCCATATAAAACAAGGTTTGAAACTATTTAGCAACAAATGTATTTATAGCTTTAAATGGACATCAACAGTTTCATTCAATCAGTTGCACCTCTTTAGGAATCATGCGGAAACTACAACAGAAAGGACTCATTTCACAGGTGTTTGGCACTGCTTGGAGTGATGAAGCCTGCACCTGACGAACATAACAAAGTTAAAATTCAAGTTCTTAAATTCAACAGCAATGTCTTGTGGAATATAAAACATTGCATATCAGTGTAAACTAGAGTGTTTTATGTAATGTGTGTGCTGAATGACACACAAATGAATAAAACATATGCCTGCTGCTTTGTCAAGTGAAGTTGTAATTATGAATCCATTATTTCCTTCCATTGTGCTCTTGCTGGTACACTTGTCAATGTGAAAAGGAGAGTTCATTTTATTTGCCCCTTCCAAAATTTCTGTAATTCTGACACAATTCTCCCCATAGACCCGAGAGGAAGCTGCACAGTTCCTTTCATGCATAACGGTGGCTGTGGTCGGCTTGGGTTTACACTAATTACAAATGATTTCAACCGTAAACTGTATATGATTTCGACAATGACAAGGTTGCATGGCAGAAAATGTATCAAAATGTCCCAAGACTCGTCTTGAACCACTTCTGCGGCATAATACACTCCTCCCTTGTCTCTGTATATGCCCGGTATGTTCAAAACAGTATCAAATGCACACTTGTACCTTCGCTGGTTTTCTTCACCTGTCTTGATTATAGTTATCTTGGTGGTGTTATCTTTGGCAGCAATCAGGCACCGAACTTCCGGAAAGTTGAATAGGAGGACCTCGCCATACATTTCCCTGCAAAATTAAATATCTATTTTCCAGCCTTAACCACAGTTCACACGAAGACCCGCCTTTCAAAATATCTACCAGATAAGAGAGCCTTTAAAGAGACTCAAACTTTAATAGTCGACTTTTAGGGCCTTTTATAAGAACATTTTTTGCAGTTTCCTACCTGCTAGACTCTTGTTCAGCGAGCGGACACACGATGGCGGCAGTGGGTCAACACAGGCCTGCTATTTAGGCAACGAAGGAAAACACAGCGACTTCTGATTGGGTGAGAAGAGACGGGAGCGTAGAAGAAGAAAAGACAACCAAAACAACAGCAGAGTTGAACGATCGCGAAACAGACAGAAAAATATAATGTAATGAGTCTTGCATGAAAGAAGTTTTTGGTGAGAGAAATCATGTTTCACCTTTGGTGACAAAATGTGATGTAATGTTGTATGCTCGCTCACTGCGACACCAAGACGCCGCATTTGTATTTCGCTTACTTAAAGAAATGTCACGGCTTCTCCCGTTCGTCAGATCCATGTACAGTGTGTCCAGTCGGGTCGTATGGGGAAGGTCTCCCAGTATCTCTCTAATTCTCAGACCGCTGCCGGCTGGATTGACATGTGTTTTCGCAGCCGGCAAAAAGGACCTGATAGACCTTCCTGTCCTGAACGAAGACGACCTTGAAGAGCAGTTTGTGAGAGGATCTGGACCCGGAGGACAGGCCACCAACAAAACCAGCAACTGTGTGGTGCTCAAGCATATCCCCACTGGGATTGTAGTAAAGGTAAACCCCTTTCTTTCTTTCTTTCTTTCTTTCTTTCTTTCTTTTTTAATTAATCTGTGTATATCTGTAATCAGTAGTATCATTGTGTAGAACATTTAAGACTGAAATAGGGATACAAATCAAAGTTATGTCAAGTCCACTTTTTGGACACAGCAGCTGACGAAGGTCCATGTTGTAATTATTCAGATGCCTTCAGTTATATCACACAATCTTCATGAGCAGAAGCCCGGTTGTCATGGAGATATAGATGTCGAAACGTCCTTTTCTTGTTGGCTTTAAACTTGAGTTTCACAGTTCATTCGAGTCATTAAAGTGCTAAGAAAAATGGATATGATGCTGACTGTAAGCCCCAGAGTAGGTAATAAATATTCCTTGATCTGAGACTTTTGTGGAAACCAAAGTTATGTGATTTACTGACTATGTAAATTGAATCTTTTGTACCATACTCCCTCCAGTGCCATCAAACCAGATCGGTGGAAATAAATCGAAAGCGTGCCCGAGGAATTATGAGAGAGAAACTTGATGTTGCATATAAAGGAGAACTCAGCGAAGTTCTTGCTAAGAAGAAAGAGTCTGTGCTGAGGAAACAAGAGAAGAAGAAGAAGGCACATGAGAATCTTGAGAGAAAAAGACTGTTTAAAGAAGCGCTGGTTGCAGACTCCAAACCTGGGAATGACACTGTTTAAAATGTACTCCAGTGGTCGTGTATTTCATGCCTGCAAAGACTGAGTAACAAAACCTGGAAAGGTACTGTTGATGGTATCAAATCCAGTTAGCCTTTTATTTGTATAGCATCTTTCGTGCAAAGTTGCAATACGTAGTACTTCACATGATACAAGACGGAGAGGGAGATTTTGAAAAAAAGAAATAAAATATAATCAAAAATGCTGGTGATGTGTGTGCATTTTTCAGTGCTTGACGGGAGTTTTCCACAAAAGTCAATGATTGGGTTATGAGCTTTAGTTAAAAGCTGTAGTGTTTGACCTTTACCTGTAGCTGTAGGTCTAATTTGATTTAGATGCATATTCCTCTAATTAATTTATGATGACATAATTCCCCCTCACTTATTTCTTGTAAGGTCATAGTGTTGTTGTCTCACCTTAAATCCTGAATGTGTCATATTGCACTGCTGGCTCATTTGATATTGAAAACGCGGATAAAATAAGTCAATATTATTAAAGCTGTTGCACTTTTGTTTTTTTTATGTGCTTACTTTTACCGCATAACATTTTACCCAATTTATGTCAGGAAAACCTCATGAGCTAAATATAGAAGACTTGACATGCCTTGCAAGCCATGATACTGTCGATTGTTCCTTATTGACCCCTACTCCCAAGACTCTCACTGTATAGAAAAAATTATTTTCTTCTTAAAATAAGAAAAACAGACCGGACACTTGTATCAGCTACTTGCATGCTTGCCCAGAGGAGGGCATATCCACAGGCTACCTCCATAGAATCTTGAATCATTATCTTAGATAACATTATGGGAGATTTTATAATTCTACTGATTAAATCATGGTTTTAAAGTCCCCCTCCACTCATAAAGGTTATTTGTTCATTGTTATCTCTCTTGGATGTTTTGATTTTCACTCTGCAGAATGATGTATTGTATGTTTTCAAGTTCTTCTGCTGAAAGTGGAAAGTTTCTCCGTGCTCACCTAAAATCTGAGTTTAAGGTGTGTACCATTATAACTACCTTTGAAGCCAATCCTGGTCCAAAAGGCAGTTTACATAAGTGTGATGTGAAAACCTGAAGCCTGCATTGCATACACACTGAGAATGGATTGTTAGTGACGTAGGAGACATCTTGTATCCAGTTAAGTTTGAAATGAACAATTTTTGCATATTTCTAGACTCTGGATTTTTGATTCAGGAGGATATGTAGATGTTATTTTAAGAATTTTTAACCAGGTAACTGAGAAGACACAAATGACTATTCAAAGCAGAATATATTTATAAATCTTAAAGCGTGCCTGGAGGGGATTTTAAAATTGTCTATCTGCTCAATATTTTATACACTCAGTTGCCAGTTAAATAATTGCATCTAGCTAAACTAATGCAGTCTAATATAGCAGTCATGCAGAAAATCCTACCTTCATGATGGTTAAAATGTTCGGTTGTGTTGAAACAGTTTCAGAGAGGTGTTCATTCAACTTTATGGTTATTTTGGAGGCTGTAGTTTGTGGTGCTGTTAAGTTGTATTGTTTTATACAGAGACGTGTTTTCTGTTATTTAGCCTACCTACCTAATAAACTGTCAAAATAGCGTACACCAAAAACACATGGTTTTCTATGCATTGAATTAAAATTATAATTGAATGATAATTATTTTTATAGCCCTTATTTAATTCAGCTAATCCCACTGAGAACATGATCAGTTTTACAACATACGGGAGTACAGCAGAGCTTCCCTAAGTTTCTGGTGAGGCATATTTCTCCACGAGAGGTTCGCGTTTGCTGACCACTGCTGTGTGACAGCCAGAGCTGCGGCCAATGAGAAAGCTACCTTCCTGCTCGTGCCCCTCCCGCCTGGATGAAACAGCCAATGAGAGGAGCAGTGAGGTTTTTAAATCCACCGCACTCTCACCGCCCCACTTTGCAGTGTGGTGCTGTGATGTTTGTGGTTGCAGAAAGAGTGAACTATACCAAGGGCAACATTTAATAGACTCCTCGTCCTCTTTGGACTTTATTCTGGCGACTGAGATGGCAAAAGGTAAACTTGGTAATGCACTGTCATTTCAGGAATTGTTTATGTCATACAGGCTACAGTAGTTAAGGAGTACCAAACAGCTAATGCTAGCTAGCGTAAATAGAGGACCAAATTCGTTTAATTGAACGTAGCTCATGTTTACAAATAAACTTGCCTGTAAATGCTTGGCTTTTGTACAATGTTCTCTCATTTAGATAGCAATGCTTACACTTATTTATTTCTATGTTTATAAAGGGAAGAAAAATGTGCTAAGAACAGACATAAAGCATGAGGACACTGTTGAAGGTATGGTCACTTCACGGAAGGAGACAAAGGAAAACAAACCAGCAGCTAACAAGGTAAGTTTTATTGTTGGGTTTTACGCTTTGCAGCTCCCGCGTTGGTCAACATTCTGGAAAGGTAATGTTACTTTGACAGGGGTCCTGCCTCAGCTTGGCGCCGTGGCAGCGTACATAGGCTTCATTCATGAACTAACTAGACTGCAGGAAGCTTCGTATTGTTTGTAATCGACGTTACCCAGACTTGACTCTTTCAGGCAAAACCTATCCCAGGTTGTGTACAGCCTCTTAATAACCTTCACCAGTCAAAAGGTAAGGTTAAGGTGTAGTGTATCCATAATGCAGTGTACACCATAGCTATTGGTTTAGGGAATAGAGCTGAAACTTGGTTTAGGATGTAAACGTGTTTCAGTGTCACTGGAGAATCTGTTTAGTGATCAGCACATACACTAACACTGTACAAGAGTTATTTATAGTGGGCCATAAACTTCTGAAATTATGATATTTGCAGACATTGAAACCACAATCAGTCCAATTTAAAAATAAATAAATTAAATACAAAAATTAAAAAAAGAAATAAAATTTCTGTGCACGTGGCATTGGCTGGGTACCTGATCACCCTGTTTTTCCGATACACTTTTCCAGCATTTTTAATTCTATTCTGCCAATCAGAGATGACACTGTTACCATGGAGCCACTAACCACTCCCAGCTGGAGATGGCAGGCGGACCGATAAAGTCTTCATCAGGCAGCAGTCTGTTCAGTGCATTTTCTGTTGGCTCCACCGTGCTTTTTAAATGATGAAGTGGTTCAAAGAGCAGCTCTGAATGTGTGCAACTTGCTCTAAATTGGGAGGGTCTTAAACTCGCATGCATGTTGAGTGGTTTGGAGCAGGAATTAAGACATTAAATACAGTCTGCAACAACTACATGGTTCTAAACATAGCTTCATAAAAGATGATGTCTCATTTATTGCATCTTGTCAGATTTGCATGCTGATACCGATGATAGTGAAGCTGAATGTGTATGCATCTCATTAGGTTTACTCCTGGGAACAGAGCAGGGTTTTTCATTTTTTTCCCTAGGTAAATAATAATCTTTTTGCAGGAGTGCGTAGGTAAAGTGCAGTCAATTGTCCAGAGTCTACGGAGTCCAAGCAAACCTCGGTCCCCTCTGAGTGACAGTTCAAGCACGCTGATCCAGGAAGGAAATGAATCTGATGCAGCTAACCCTGACCTGTTGAAGCTGAAAAAAGGTGAATATCTAATTAACTTTTAAAATGTATTGAATCAACTGATGTGAAATGCTATTGTTTGGTCATTTCTGTTACATATAATCTCCCAGCCATTTTGCTGTTTACCCCTGTGTTACCTTGTGGTCAGCAGATCGTGTACCACAGAAAAATTTCCTGTGCATGTGAATGGTAGCAGTGTTCACTGACCTACTATCTTATGACACAACTTCACTGCTTTTCAAGGAACGTCACTTTCTTGATTACGGCTAAATGGTTAGAGCAGCTATAAATTTAATTCTTTGTGTCTTCTTTATTTTAGACATACCTAATGAAGTTAAATCTGAGAGTTGTGAGTCCAAAGAGCAGAAGCCTGAAATGGCTTGTCAAAGTCATGGGATTAGAGAGCAATTCACTGACCAGCCTGATCAAAAAGAGTCCACCACGCACACCGATGCTAGGTTGCAAGCAGGCAAAAAAGTTACAGCATCCAAACCTCGGAGTCGAACTGGTCCCAAACTCGGAGCAAAAAAGTGAGTGCACAAAATAAACATGTCAGTGTCATTGAGAAAAAAGAAAAAGACATGGCCCCTTTCACAGACAGTTGTTCAATAATAATCTCATTACTTTTTATAATGTCTGTGTTTTCAGGATTGAGAATAAAGCTCCCCAAAATAGAAAGGTCACAGACTATTATCCGATCAGACGGAGTAACAGAAAAACTAAGGCAGAGTTAAAGGTTTGTATGAAAAAAGCTTATTTGTTATAAAGAGGGTTGTGCATTTTTTAAGTTAATAAATTATATCTTCATTTCCTTTTGCTTTTTTTAAATGGTCTTTTTTTTTTCTATAAAGATTATGCAACTCTACCATAACAGGAAGTTTAACTTTGACCAAATTACTCAAATTGTCAACAGAATGAAGAACACAGTCACACTGATGACCTGATAAAGAATGGCATTGAGGAAGGAATGCAGGTAGGATTAATGATTTGAGTGTTGTCACTTTAGCCTAGAGCATAGTGTATGCAATGCAATGTATGAATTTGTGCTATTTTCTGTAAATCAATAATAAGCACCGAAGATTCGTTTGTGACACATTTAATATTTATACAGTGGTTAGGCAATTCCCAAATCTTTGCTAAATCAGATAGCATTCACACTGTATTGCTTTTGAATGTTAACAGGTCAAACACATAGAAGGAAAAGGAAGAGGGGTGTTTGCTGTCAAGAGCTTCAAAAAAGGAGAGTTTGTTGTGGAGTACCACGGAGACCTACTGGAACTACCTGAGGCTAAAATAAGAGAGGCCCAGTATGCTCAGGATCCCCAAACAGGCTGTTACATGTACTACTTTCAGTATCAATCTAAAACATACTGGTAAGTTCAAACGTCACCACTTTGATTTGGGATCGACACTTGGTTTCACACTTAATTTCATTTTAATTTCTTTGTTCAATTTGTCAGCTTTCTGGGAATCACTAATTGTAACTGCATACCAGAGGAAATTTCTGGAGCTAAGTTCATTTATGCAAAACTATTAAATAAGAACTATTCTACGATTCTAAGATTAGCATGGTTATTAAAAATACCCTTGGTCAGTAAATAAGTCTCGCTATTCCATGGAACATCCACATCTGTTTATAGCTCTTTCATAGAGTAACCATATTGTCTTAGAAAAGTTTCTCCCCACTAACTTTTGACATGAAGAAAAGGCTTGGTCTGTCTTAGCAAATTAGTTCTTCTAATTAACAGTCTCCCAATACAATGATGTCTCCTGGGCTCCAATATGATGGCATTAGGCTTGAAAATGGAATATTTCCTTCAAATTTTCTGCCTGACTTCTAGTGTGTAATATACCTGTCATGTTTTGTAGTGACAGTTTTATTTTTATTTGTTGGATTACAGTGTAGATGCTACAAAGGAAACAAGTCGTCTAGGAAGACTGATAAACCACAGTAAAACTGGAAACTGCCAGACTAAGCTTCACGCCATAGATGGAACCCCCCATCTGATCTTGGTAGCTTCCAGAGACATCAAAGCAGAGGAGGAGCTGCTGTATGACTACGGTGATCGGAGTAAAGCCTCAATCTTGGCTCACCCTTGGCTCAAATACTGAAACTTTGACCACAAGTGTTTGTATTTCAGATGAATTGGTCCTCTCTGCTATCCTGTTCATCTTTATGTAAAAGATGCTATAGATGAGCAGTCCTCCACACACTTTTTTTTATGAAATATAAAAATAGTTTTTGTTTCAAATGAAGGCTAAAACTTCAACTCGTGAAAAGTATATTTTTGGAACAGTTGTTTTTATCATGCTTTTATATTTTTCTAATCTAACTGTAGCAGAGATTTAAGCTTGATGAGTATTTCTCCTGGATAAATAGTGTTTCACATTCTCCATGGGGTTTCCTATTGTAATGAATATAAAACTGACTATTTGATTTGCCAATTGTAAATTATTACCTGTGCTGTAAATTGAGGAATAAAACAGTTGAGTTGTCATTTCATGATTGTAGGTGAAGAAGATCTGATAACAAAAATATGAACTATGATGCTCTAAGATGACACCCTTCTTTTTTTTTTTTTTGTTATGAGCCTTAATTTATTGGCTACTGGGGCACTCCAATGAAATTTACATGCATTCTGCAGTGCAGTATAAAATGCTACTTTGTATCAAAGTATTGCAAAGGCCTTTTTTTAAATATTGTTACAACCTTATACTAAAATTGTTTTTCATTTTTACCCTCATCAATCTACACTTAATATCCCATTATGATAAAGCAAAAATAGAATTTTAGAAATTTGCTCACATTTATTAAAAAGGAAAAACAGAAAAATCACACTGACAAAAGTATTTAAACTCTTTGCTGTGACGCCTGAAATTTAGCCCAGGTGCCTCCCATTTCTCTTGATCATCCTTGAGACATTTCTACACCTTGATTGGAGTCCACCTTTTGTAAATTCACTTGAATGGACATGATTTGGAAAAACACAACTGTCTATATAAGGTCTCACAGCTGACAATGCATATCAGAGCAAAAACCAAGCCATGAGGCTAAAGGAACCGCCTGCAGAGCAAGAGACAGGATTGTGAGCCACAGAACTGGGGAAGGCTACCAAAAAAAAAAAAAAAAAAATCTGCTGCATTGAAGGTTCCAAAGAGTAGAGTGGCCTCCATAATTCTTCTCCTCAGTGAAAGACACATGAAAGCACCTAAAGGACTCTCAGACTATGAGACAAGATTCTTTGATCTAAAGAACCCACGATTAAGCTCTTTGGCCTCAATTCTAAGCGTCATGTCTAGAGGAAACCGGGCACCTTTCATCACCTGCCCAATACCATCCCAATAGTGAAGCATGATGGTGGCAGCATCGTGCTGTGGGGGTGAAAATACAGAGATATCCTTGTTTATGGAAACCTGGTCCAGGGCACTCAGGATCTCAGACTGGGCCACAGGTTCACCTTCCAATAGGACAATGACCCTAAGAAGACTTGAAGCTATAATTTCTGCCAAAAGTGCTTGTACAAAGTACTGAGTAAAGGTTTTAAATACTTATCACAATGTGATATTGCAGTTTTTTTTCTTTTCAATATCTGCAAAAAATTATGTTTTCGCTTCATCATTATGGGATATTGAGTGCAGGTTGATGAGGGGAAAAAATGAATTTAAAATATTTGAGCATAAGGCTGCAACATGAAAATGTGAAAAATGAAGGGGTCTGAATACTTTCTGAATGCACTGTATGTGCAACAAAGTTTTGAATGGACTCTCTATTAGATACAGTCAATCTTATTTGATTCTGTTTTGCAACAAGAAATCTCTAGCTTCAAAGGAACACAATATGATTTACAGTAAGGGAGTTTTGAAGCACATTAAGACTAAACTGAATCAAAATAAATTCTGTTCATCTTTGCTCTCTGCTGTGCTCTATTCATCCATTCAAAACGGCTCTCCATACATTAAGATTCTGGTGTAGGACTTGAATAATAATCTTTTGCAATTAAACTGTAAATCCTCATTATCCCGTCACTAATGCATGTGAAGTCAAGTGATGCGGTAGTAGGTGGCCTGTGTGTGTAAGCTGGCATCTGTATGCTATGATTTGTTTACATTGACATGAGATGAGAAGTAGAACCTGTAACACCGATGTGAAATAAGATGGGAGCGTTTAAAATATTCAACCTCAAACAAATACTTTCCAAAATGTGATAACATAATATTATTACAAATATTTTGGGGGTTGGGGCCCTTTTTGCTCCATTTTACAGCTGAGAGTTGAGAGCGACACAGTGTGTTTTTAGATTACATGAAGCACCTTGAAGACAGAATTTCAAGCCTATAGATAACTTCATTTTGAGTGAATGCATTCAGCAGCTACATAATACTTTCCAGTTTAGTTTGACATCTTCATCAAACTTTCCACATAATATATATTTCTACTATTTCAACTCTGTATTACTATAAACCATCTTAGGTTAAAATTACTAATACAAAATACAATGCTTGTTAGATTGACAAATACACATTAAATATAAAAGTGGTTAACTGATGAGAAAAATTGTGCCGACAAATCCTGTTTGTCTTCTACATGGTCAGTTCTTGTGAAAGGCTTTTCTTATTTTCGCCGAAATGAAAACCTATAAAACAGAAAAAGGGTCCAGTGTTAGTTTTAGGGAGTTTTTTGGGAATGGTAGCGTGAACACGGAACATAAAAGTAAGACTGCCCAGTATGAGAAAACCACACTTGAGTCATGGCAGACTAATTACTGACAGCAGTTTGGCAGACGCACTAGCAATTTCCAACTTCTCTCGTTCTCTCATTCAGTGCTCACACAAACATTCTCAGCATCAGCATGAATTCATCTGGTCACAAGTATATCATTATGAGACAGGAGACGGGGCTGTGAAAACAATCCTTCCTCCTTGCTTACTTCAGCATCATGTGGTTGCTGCTGACTTTCTTGAAACCTCGCCATCTGAGGTGTACGGCTAAAAGTGGTGTATAGCTTGAAATAGGTGGTTTAATTACTGTGCGCTATGTCTTTCAGATTACTTCTCTGTTGTCTGTACATTCGTTTTTCTGAGTTCGGTAAAGAAATCCAGCCTGTTACTCACAGTTTGCCTATGGTTGTCTTCTCCTCTTTTGCATCATGTATTGTGGCTGTACTGTGCTCTGTGGCTGCTGGTGACTCCAGATCCACTTCCACCATGGGTGGTTCGGCCTGTGGCAGAATCCCACTGCAGAAGAAAGCACAGATCACTGAGAATATTTTGTGTCAAAGGTGCTGTACATCAAAAGAAGCGGTAAAATTGGAGGCTCATTTGAGCTTCATAATGTCAGTGCAGGTCGGTTCTACTGTCGATATTTACACACTGTGCCTAATTTTTATGGTTTATTTGCCAAATTAGCAGAATTAAACCACAAGTTAGTAATGCCTGTATTTATACAAAGACTCTGTATGATTGTAAAACAGCAGATAAAAGGTATGATAATACTGGATAGTGTCCATTTAACAAAATATCAAATACATTTCTGGTGTATATTAGTGTTAAAAGTGTACTAATATCAATATTGTCACTGTGTCTAATCTGTAGGAGGCCTACAGATGGACACACTCACTACTTTTTTTTTTATTTTTTTTTTTTTATTTTAAAAAAAACAAGCAGCAGCACAATCTAGATTAACATGTTCACATTGGAGTTTCCACTGAGTAACAGATTTATTAGCTACACCTAAACAGTCTCATGAAGTGCTGCGCTTACGGCCCTGCAGTAAATGCTGCTCTGTGATCATTATTGGGGCTGCAGTTAGTGGTGGGGTTGTGGTGGATGACACTGTACTAAGGTTTTTCTAATGCTCTGACCTCCCCGTGTTTGTGCGCATGGGTGGAAAAGATATTACTAACAACCCTCAAATACAGGGCAGGTTTAGAAGAGAGGTTTCCTGATAGAAGTTACATTTTGCAATAAAGACCTTTGAATACATCTATGAATGGGGTTTTTTTGGCTCACCTCTTGTACAGCTGAAGCTCCTCCTGCGCCACCATGAGCTGAGCCTTCAGCTGGTTCCTCTCCTGCAGAACCTCCTTCAGCTCCTGCATGGTGAACCGCGGTCTGTTGGGGTCCGTCAGGTCCACCACCAGCTGGTTCGGACCCGCTGTTTGCTTTGGCGGCAGACAGGAAAAGCAGCTCTAAACGTCCAGTGGCGTCTGACATAAAAAACCTCCACTGTACAAGGCGGCTGACAGACCGCAACACTCACCGTGCCCTGCCCGGAGGAGGTCTCACTGACGATCCTGTCCAGCTCACTCTTCAAGTTGTCCCGCTCCATTTTCAGCTCCTCCAGAGACAAGTTGTACTTACTGACCAGAGTCTCGAACATTTCCAAAACGCGGACTATTCTGAACTGCAAATCCGACACTTCTTCTCCCGTGCTGCTTATTTTGAGCAAATCTCGTCCGATCACGTACGAAATGTCATAAACATCTTCAACCGTGAGCTCGAGCGCGTCCCTCTCGAAAGCCAGAGCGGGCGACGGCTCTTCGCCGAACTCCATGACGGAACAATGCGACTCTCAAAACCCGCGGAATAAAGTTGACTTTCTCCACCAGGTACTGCTTACGACCTTTGTTTTTTGTTTTGTTTTGACTAGAGATCAATACTTTTACTGGCAGAAGGTAACCAACTTCCAGAGGAGCTACACTTCCCCCATCACTCACCCGCCAATGGCGTGACTCGATGGGCAGCAGAGGAGGGCAAAGTATCCTAGCGACAGGTGAGTACAAAGATCGTCTACGGCTCAAGAGAAGTCTCTCAACACTGGATTTGTACTGTTTTTCGCGGTACAGAGGGCAATAAGCGAGTGACAGCTCTCACTTTTTCACTTCCCCAATCAAACTGCATATCAGAATCAGGTGAGAGAGCATGTGATTTAATGCGTTTCATTTTGGTTGTGCTCTATTCTATTTTTTTTCTCGGTTTTCAGTTCTATTAACGTGAAATGATCCAGGAAATATTCTTGCCAGCACAAAATAAGGCCTAATAATGCCATCAAACCTTTAAAAAATATATTTTAAGGACATGAACACAACCTCTACCATATCTAGCATACTTGTCTTCACAATATTAGCATTTGATAGAATCACAATAACGAAATTTCCAAAAAAAAAGAAAAAGAAAATTTTATTACTTTATTCTCAACAGGCATTATTTTACAGATGCAACCAAGCACATATTGATAGTTAGGGCATGTTTTTACAGTACTCATTATTGTTGGAATATATTTCTTCTGGTGTTTTACCAGTATGACTGTACTAGTGTATACCACAGGGTGTGGCGACAGGCTGTAGTGCTGCAAGTAACACCCTCTTTTCAACAATTTAGAGGATGACTTAGTGCTGGCACTAAGCAGATTATCTCATAGTATTTTAGAGGAAAACAGAGGCACATGGTCATTTATGGGTCTTATGGCAGCTGGACACGATGTTATTATTCAGAGACCACTAAAGAACTTAAAAGTGTCTGTGAAAACTCATTTCCTACTCTGGGGAATACTCCATATTACAGGCACTACTTGCCATACTGGCGAGCAAATACATTATGAGGTGCAGTCACACCATTTCTGTGATAGGAGCAAGCAATGTAGTGACAATGTTGGATGCTAAGTTATTTGACAATACAGCAGCATTTGCAGCATCAAAAATAATGAAGCATAGCTTTTTAATTGTTATACAGTATACAGAGTGAAGCGCTAACAGGTGTTGACTGTTTATGAAGCCACAAAACCCTGAGAGGTCATAAATACACACAAAAATGTCCAGGTTCGACCAGTTTTCTCACATTTAACTACTTAGGTTTATTTGACCAAGTTAGCTAAAATGTTACCATTTAGCTAACTATAATGTAAATGTAATGTCTATAATGTAAATGTAATGCAAAAGTTGACACCACTAAAAACAGCAGTGGTTCATTCATCATAGTTTAAACTTTATAAACACTATAGAGATTTAGTTTATAATAACCAAGTAATGCAGCCACTAAATTAAATTCTTGTAAATACCGTTTGTCTTTTGGCAAACTGTGTTGAGAGATACAAACGTATTGACATGGTGTGGGAAAAAATAAGAGCAATTGTATAAGAAGAATTTAAATTCACGGTCATACAAAGGGAACAAGTCTTCTGACGGGCAACAACGTCGGATCGTCTGCGATCAAACCGGCTGCCACCATTGGCATTATGGCAGTGAAGATCCTGTCCAGAGAAGAAAATGGAGAAGGGGTAGTGTTGACACAGCGGGATGGAGAGAAAGAGAGAAATTCAGAGTTAGAGAGAAAACAAAAAGCATCAGAAGCATTGTTCTGATCATTATTGTTTTGTGACCCTCAGTCAACCACAGTGACACTGACTATTGACACCTCACACAATATTAAGACAACTGATTTTTTTTTTTACTTATTCCTGTAAAATCAGCTAGTTATGTTAACTGATGATGTTTATAAGCTACATTATGGTGACAAATTATATTAGTGGAGTGTCACAGGAGAAATTAAAACAGGGCAGTGAAGTACTGGCCCTCTTGACAAGTACAAAGGTAAACCTTGGTGTATCAAGAAAAGTGTGCCATGCCAAATTCATTACTCACAAGCGCCTAATTCCTGATTCAGGCTGATCAGTGCAATTGGAGTGTGGCGGAGGAGATGAAGTACAAATAATGGAGCCGACGTCATCCTCAGTCTCATCACTGAGAGATATGGAAGGTGTAAGCGTTAACTTTTGTGTCAGTGTTTTGTAAAATTGAGTCAAATCTAAAGTTTGTTAACAAAATAGACCTTTTGTAATATGCCAACTCTTCCTGCAGCACGAACACTTGGGCCTTGAGTTCATTCCTCTCCTGCAGGACGTCCCGCAGCTCCTGCAGAGTGAAGCGAGGTTTGTCTGAATCCTGCTCGAGACAATCTGTCTCCTCCTCTTGCTCTGTATCAGTTGGCGCCTTCTGCAGTCAAAACACACAGTGAGCATTTCTCTCTGCACACCATGGACACATAGACACTAACAAGGAAATGGGTAACAATCACAATCTTTGTTTCTGTTAGTGAAGGTAAATTGATTTGGTTCGACTTCCTAAAATAATAAAGGTGCCCTGTTGAGTTTTGACCACGAGTGATGTTGTAGAGTGCTGTTTTGATAAGCACATCACTGTATTATTTGTTTCTTCTGCATGTGCGTGAGGACGCACATCCACTTCACAAGCACAGGGTTAGAGTGATACACATACTTCTCAACTGCAGAGCAGAGTGGAGATTTCAGTACATTAAACAAAGCTTTTGCAAATGTTTCATGGGGTAGGAAATGCATTCAGCAGCCTTACAAACATGACTTTTGTCATGCACGATGAATGTGAACAACACAGTGTTTAAAACAGGGTTCCTTTGACAGAATATAGTTGCTGATTTTCGTTTACTGCAACAATACAGAAAGGCTTAATAAATCAGATACCTAATGACATGACATCTTGATGAAAAAAGATAATAGATCCTTCTGTGTAAACTGAAAGCATGTCGCATGTGAGAGACCTGAAAAAGTTGTCAGTGACCCACACCAGGACACACCAGCAGAGACATAATGCTTTGTGTTCAGTAGAAATAGTCTTTTAGTGGGCCTCTGTTATAACCATAGTAAGACTGTGTATATGGGAAGAGAATAAACAGGTGTTACCAGTAACAAAGCTGTCGTGTCCTCATCTTGGTCACCCTCTTCCGCGTTATTTTCTCTGTTAGATGACCTTGGGAGAAGGGAAGGACTCTTGCTGCGCTCAAAGCATTTTGCCAGGAATCCAGGGTCCCCTCCACACTCCACCCATACTGAATTTGGTTTGATGGAGTTAGATGGCGCTGCGTCTGAGGACTGGATTTGCGACACAAAACAGCCACTTAGACACTAAAAAACATGTCAGACCTAATGCACTATAGTCAAACATGGTTTGTAGCATGCTGAAGAAAAGCCCTTTTCCTTTTTCTTACCTTCATCTGTGGTGATGCATGTGACAAGATCCCAGATCTTGTAAGAGAGGACTCTCCTTTCTCAGCGATCTCCCTCTCCACTTCCCAGTCCCGGAGCTCCTTCCTCAGCCTTGTGACCTCCAGCTGCAGAGCCCCTGCTTCCTGTTGCTGTGCCAGGGCTGCAGCCTCGAGCTCAGCCCTCTGCTGGATCAGTGCCCTGCCCTGGGCTTCCATCAGTCCTTGCCTGTGACGAAGGTCCTGGTTGATCCTTATCAGCCGATGCTGCTGCATCTGGAGCTAAAGTGGAGGGAATGTGTTTTATGACTTCACTAGTTCTGGTTAAGGACAGAAAATTGTAAACTTAATATCTTCTCAGGGGCCAGTATTTTTGAAGCATGTAGTCGAAATCCTCACCGCCTCAACATCCTCATTTCTTAGTTTTAGCTCATGGTTTTTAGCCCGGATTTCATCCCTCTGCCTATCCACCAAGTCTTCCAGCTTCCTCATCACCTGTCTTTCTTTTTCTGACATTCCTGCGGGTATCATAAAAAAGGACAGACAAAATGCTCACACAAGTAACATCAGTTCAATCTAATAAGAGGATGTGCACCATCATGCCATTCAACAGCAAAGAAACCATATCAGTGTTTTTTTTCTATTTTTAGCATTTTAAGTATAAATTGCATATATACTTCTTATTAAGCATCAGTTTCCAATTCTTCCGAACAGCCACAATTTGATATACTATAAAATTCACAAACATTCATTGTATCAGAGGGATTCAAAGTGCAATGCTTTTGACATGCAACTCTATAATGTAAAAATATAAATACACCAACTAAAAGAGTTTTTACCACAGACCCTTTTTGCAATTGCATTACCACATAACAATAATGTAATTTTTCAAGTTAAAAGAAAATGTTCACTCTAATGGATTACATTATCTCTCAAAGTTGACTGGTACACTGTATTAAAATGAAGTAAATCAATCTAAAAAGTTATGGTGTCCTTTGCGAAATTGTTAACAGTAATGTAAACTATACACAATTTGCAGTTAACAACAAACATCTCAAATCTGGTCTCTTTAAGACTTGGAAGGGGCTTACTCCTGGTTTTAGAGCCTCTGTTACACTATGAATGTGTTTTTCTAGACAAGTAATGTGTCAGTGAGCAGAATAATCATATCATGCAGCACCCGTTAATTTCCATGTACATGTTTATAAGCAGTCTGCGTGTGTACTGTGGTCCTGACAGTAGTATATTTGAAGCCGTCATGCAAGTCGCACACAAGAGCTATATTTTTGGTCCGCTTCAAAAATAGTCTCCTTTACAAGCCCCTGACTGCCTCTGTTCACAGCGTCCTCTTTCATGTCACCATACAAGTATACAGCATATGCTGTACAATCCCTTGTCACTGCACAGGGTAAATATGGGTAACGTACAGCAGATGGTTAATCAGCGCAACACAAATCTGTATTGTACTGCACTGTACTGTGCTGAGCACACTTATAGAACACATATCAGATCTGTACTGGAACTCTCTGCCAAGACCAAACTAATTTAGTATCCAGAGTCATCACAAGAAGATACAGTACAACACAACAGGCATGGCGAGACTTCAAAAGGCAACAGACTATACAGCATGCTATGTTGTTATATATATTACAACATACAACATGTTATATTCATGTGATCTATGTCTTTAATGCCTGGCTGAAAACCAAATGCCCTTTGGTATCATAATAAACAACTCTGACATTTCACTCATCACAATCTACTGTAATCAACGTATAAAGATGCATCTATTTGTCTCCTGATTACGATTCTGATACTTCAGCTCAGGGTATCTCCTGATACCAAGTATCAATGCCGTACCAGTGCTCTCTTATTTCCAGATTTAAAATCTCTTTCAGCTCACGGTGTCGAATCATTTTGAATGTGAGATAACAAGAGGCCAGGGATGCTGTGGCACTAAAAACTGAGTCAGCTGGCTGTCGTGACTGAATAAATGTAACTGATAGCAGTAACATTGGATCTTTATAATGACATTGACAAAAAATCAAAACACAAGACAGTTTTTACTCTGGATCGGTCATGTCATGGCCAATGCTCAATCTGCTTAATAAGGTCAGTATCAGTATAGCTACCAATCCGGCATATCAGATCAGTGCATCCCTACCAATGTATAACTTTAAAATTTTATTTTACAGGAGGTCTGGAGGCTGAAAACTATTATTTAGATTATTCCACCAGAAAAGTTAAAGAAACCTCAGAAAAAAGTGATTAATAATAAATGTGTTAAAAAAAAAAATGCTATTTTCTTATGCCATAGATCATTGTGAGACCTCCCAAAACTAATTTGTGAAACCCAAAACTCATCTGTCAAACTCTGGTTGAGAACCTTTGCGGCAGACAACCCACCCTTCTGTTTCTGCAGGTCTTCCTCTGTGACAGGAGACTCTTTGAGAGAAAGGCTCACCAACAGCCTCTTGTTCTCAGCCTGAAGCTGAGTGCTTTGAGAGAGCAGGTCCTGGACTTCGCCTCTCCATACATCCTCCACAAGCTCCAGCTCCTGCGCACAGGAGATACAGAAAAAAATAAAAAAGAAAGAAAACACCAGCACAGTCAACTGTCTGCACACTTGGTATTTGTTTGGAAAGGACTGATGTAGCTGCACAACAAAGTCAACAAACATTCACTTCAGATTTTGTTGCCTCCAAAATCTAGAATCAAAATATACCAGCTTGGACCTACATACAATATTGCCATTATCACTTGGTTTTATTATCATACATTATTTGAAGCTGTTTGGGGGTTGGAAATTAGTTGAAGTTGTGCTGTAAATGGGTAATTAAGTAATGTGAAGTGTAAGGTATACCAAAAATTAATGAATTGCTCCCTAATCATTATAATATAGTAATATGTGAAGTAGTACGTGTAGGATAGTTTACTACACTGTTATTACTACACTACTAATGTAATGTTATCTATGGTAAAGTAAAAGTTTAAGGTTTTTCACTGCCGGGCAGACAAAAAGTGCAATTTTGAGATGTCAAAGTTTATATCATCATAGATGTTACTTAGTTACTTGCCCTGGAAATGTAAACATAAAGGTCACAACACACATGTACACACAGTGACAGACAGACGGGCCATACACAGGCAGGTAGGTTGATAATGAACACACACAGGTACACACACATACAGGTACACACACAGGTACACACACAGTCAGGTGGAAAGGCACATACACAGACCTTCTGGTGTTTCCTCTCCTGCTCATATCTGTCGCTCCGCTCCTGTCGCAACCTCTCCAGCTCCCTCCGCAGCTCCTCGGTCTCCGGTCCGCCAGCCCCGCGGCTCACCAGCGCCTCCAGCAGCTCCAGGACCCGCACTACTTTGGGCACTACCCCTACCAGAGACTCGCACCCATACCTGTCGATAGTCCTCTCAAACTCCTGTCCCAGTACCACCGCTATGTCGTACACATCCATGACCGTCAGATCCGCCGCGGGTCTGTCCAGCGCTGACAGAAGGCAGGTTTCCATGTCTGTTTACACCTCCGACATTCAACATATCTCTCCTTCCTCTAACCCTCTGAGTAGATTCACATTTGCTGTAGAAATACGAGTTCACGCAAGGCAGGTGAGGCGCTTCTGAACATGGAGGGAACTTGTTTCAGCTTGTTGACTATTTAAACTTCACCAACGTCCGAGGCAGTAGTCTGATGTTGCGTTCAATAAAACTCGTATATGTCACTTTCAACGATAATAAATGCCACCCCAACGCCCCCACTGAGACCAGTGTGTGTGTGTGTGTGTGTGTGTGTGTGTGTGTGTGTGTGTGTGTGTGTGATAGACAAACAGACAGACAGACAAATAGATGGTAGTTGAACCAGCGGGCTTAATATTGCCATGAACTAATAAATTCATATTAATTAAAACATTGTTCGGCTAAGAATAAATGGTCATATTCCTCTCTGCTGAGGCTGAATGCCAGCTCATCTTAGATTTTGAAAAAAAAAAAACGTAATTTTTTCAACAGTTCGTGAACGCAGCAGTGCTCTCTCCAGTTTGACTCAGTCCTACTGCGCATGCCCATTATTAAGCTTTTAAAATATCCCAATACTACTGGACTTGAGATACGGGCAGCCTATAATAAAGTTAAATTTTAGACAAAAAGTATTTATTAAATATTACCAGTGTATTAACATAAAAGGTGAGTTAATTTCTTGGTAGAAATATAAAAACGTACTTAATATTTCACTTATTTTTATTTACCAACAAAACCTTTTTCTATTTGTATAGTAATGTATAGTAATGTTCCTGTTTTAATCATAAACTGTAAATATAAATTGAATATGGTTAATCCTAACTGCTGGAAAAAATAGTTTTGTTTAACCTTAGATGTAATATATAGCCTATTCAGGATTATTGAGAAAAAAAAGGAAAAAACAACAGATTCCTCTAGTTTCTCCCTAAATGTGCTTTGTTTGATTATATATTGTTATTGATAAAATCAAAAATCAGATTACACTTTAAAAAAGCTTCATAAACTCCAAACAAGATGAAGTAACACAATGGAACATTAAATCAAACATTTATTGTGCATTTGTTTTACATTTACACTTCTTACAAGGAGAATCCACCATTATCTTTACTAAAATATATTAATAGATCTGAGTGTATAAAGACATTTCATACAGAGGAAAGGAGAGAACATAAAAAGATGCATTTTAAGACCCTGTAAGAAAAGCTCCCCGAGGCAAAGTGGAAGTGGACACCTTCATATTGTACATTAACTAACCCTAAATCTTGATATAGAGCCTACAAGAAGCATTTGATAATTAGGGACACCTACATCTGATATTTGTGTGCAAGCATTAAGTCTATCTATATTCTTTAACATAATATCCAGGTTCTCCTTTAATAAAGGGACATTCAAGAAATGAGTGTAGATATAAATTATACTAGGTGCAAATAGCACACTCCTATACAGACTATGTCTTTACAGGTATTATTTAATGCTTTAGTATGGTACATTTCAAGGCCTTTGAGACAATCTTGTACTGCTGTGATAGAAAGCCATTTTTCACATAAGAGGAACACTGTCCATCATGAAGGCAAAGCCAGAGGTATGTAAAACTTTTGCAGCAACATGGACGCACATGGCGTGTCTCCCCAGTTTCCTTTACCACCAATGACAACATAAATAGCATACAGTGTACATTGAGTAAAATGCGATGTCCTTTTTAATAAACATCCAAAATAGTGTGCAAAAAGGTTGTTCGAAGCATGATCAAAACTAACTACTGACAAACAAGATGTGCTGTCGATTTGTGGTCATTGTCAAGGTTTGTGTTTAAAAGCAGTATTGCTTAATCATCTAAAAAAAAATTTGATACACAGCCTAAAAACCTTATATTAACCTTTTTTGTTCCTGATGCCAAGTACGAAAATAAAAAGGGTTTTGCCTGGATGGCATGCATATGCATCTTTATAAAAAAAAAAAAAAAAAAGAAAAAGGGGGGGGGGGGTAAAGACAGCATATTCCCTACAGGCATCAAAGGTCAAAAATCAGGCTTCTGGTCCATTTTGGCAAAAAGAAAAACAAAAAAAAATAAAGGATGAACAGTGAGATACAAGATGAGGCAGAGGATTGTCAGCATGCAACTTAAAGGAACTGCATATTCACAAAAAGGCGATCTCTCTCTGGTCAATCCGACCATCCAGTAGGGGAGCATTCTCATCCTCTGCTCAGGCATTTACTTAAACTGCAACATACAGAAGATAAGAAAACAGTTAAGATTTACCAACAAGTCGTATCTTGTTTTTCTCGTATACAACACACAGACTTTTCTTCACAGCTCTTACTGTAGTTTTGGATGGAATGTTGGGTTTCTGGGCCAATGCAGGTTTCTTCATGAGAACAGGTTTGGTGGGTTTCGGTGACATAGACACTGGATGGGCCAACGAGGAGGTTTCGCCGTTCCCCTCAGAAATCTGCTCTAGAGGAACTCCGGCCAAGTTGTAGTGCTTCTTCCTCAGCTCGCCCAAACGCAGTCGCTCATTCTCCAACTGACTTTCTAATTCCAGCACCTTCACCTGAGGGACGAGAAATAAACAAGACGGTTATCTATGGTCAAAAGGATTGCTGCTTTATATAATATAAGTTCATTTAATTAATTCTACCATGTCAGTACAGCTGACAGCCAAGCTCATTCATGTAAAATGGGAAATAAACAAGATCGTTCAAAATACTATTAGTCTTTCGCTTGTGGTTACATGCCTTTGCTTTTTTCTGCTAAATTTTGTTTTCTTCCAATTTACTTATAGCTGAAGCTGTTTACCAAATTGGTCACCTCCACTTTTAAATAAGATTCAAAAAAATTGTAGTCACAACTGATAAAGAAGCTCATATTAACAACGCACACTGCCAAAAATGTATCTTTCTGAACTTCATTTTTACCAAATTGATCATGGAAAATACAATATGACTGGTGTCTTTGATGATGCCTGGGACTGTTTTAGCCTTTGCATTTGAGAGTTTAATTTAATTTAATTTAATTTAATTTAATTTAATTTAATTTAATTTAATTTAATTTAATTTAATTTAATTTAATTTAATTTATAAGGAAATAGGATGGGTGATTTTTCTGTGGATATAACATAAAATACCCAAAGTAAGAGACTTACCTGTGACTCCATTTCTTCTTTTCTCAACTTGATGAGGGACATCCCAGAGAAGTCCATGGTATCTGCGCACAAAGACATGTTTGGATAAACCAGAATTACTAAAATTACAGATGCTCATCAGAGTCTGTGATGGTCCAGTACACAAATCACACTGGACAAACCTTTTTCCTCCAGGTGCTCCTGGCCCGTCTTTGTTGAGGCCACCACATTAGCTGCCATTTCATTCACATGGCGAGAAGCCTGCTGGAGAGCTGACAGCTTCTTACTGTTGCGTTCTGCCTTAACCTGCACGCAGAGGAAAGCACTTGAGTCTGACCGGATGACACAATTTAGATACTAAATCAATAAACTCAGTCATGGAAACCAACTAGACAGTCAATGCGGTACTAAAGTGTGTTGAAAGAGATTTAAAAAAAAAAAAAAAAAGGGAGAGCATTGCATTACGAGAACAAATTGTTGCATAAATAAATGTAATCTGGTAAATTTGATCAAGAGACCACACAAATGTTTTCAATGGTACTCCCACTTTAGAAAGGTGTAAAATGTGACATCCACACTTTGGCACTTAACATAATGCAACACAGTATGTTTGTACAGGAATGATAGAGTTAACAACGTTTTTTAACCTTGTGTTTTTCTATAAATTAGACCATTACCTTCGAGGCAGCGACCAGCTGTGCTGTGCTAGCAGCAATCTCATGAGAGCAGACAATCAACTCCTCGTATTTGCCTGTGTGCAGCACCACCTTATCGGCAGACTCTCTGTGAGAAAGCAGGTAAAGACATGAAACCGCTTCAATCCACGCAACTTGAAAGCGTACAGTTCTGCACACTGGCTGATAGCCGTGTCCTATAGGGTGCTACACATAACATTTTATCATCTTTAAATCATTACTAAGTCCGTTTCGAGTCACAAGTGTAATTATAGTAAACCTTTAAGGCCATCAGCAAGAATACTTGCATCCTCTTACAGTCTATAAATGCATTTTACATTTTGTGCCAGGGTAGCCTTAGCTCAAAATATGCTGAGTATCTGGATCATCTGAAAAAATTCACTTACTATTTCAGGGGAAACTGGGACAGACATTTATTGTGCCTCAACTGTTGTTCAGCTGTCGTCGGGCAGCCCAGCATTTATAGCAATGTTCCTATGTTTTTTGCTGTATTAGGACTTGTACTTTGCAGTGAAAATAAATTAAATCCTAACAAGGCCACACGTATCAACTGATCTGATATTAGCCAAGGAGCCACAAATGTAGACCATTTGTTTGTAATGAGTATCAGAATTCATTTGACGATCGTGTTTTTAAAAAATCTACATAAAAATAAATTAAAATATATAAGAATATAAACTGAGATGTCCCATATATCTGAAAACTTACACCATCTCTGTGGCCCCCCATCCCACAGCCTTGGCAGCAGAGATGAGTCCCTCAGTCCAGCGAGAGTTTCTGGCGTAGAACTCCTTAATGGTGGCAGCACCCTTAACAAAAAAAAAACAAACATCAGTACTGTTAGCTTTTTTTTCTGAATGAGTAGTTGAACTCTTGAAGAAAAAAAAAAAAAAAAAAAAAAAACCCGCCTATTTTGGATTCAAAGTTAGAACAGTCTGACTCACCCTCCCACTCTCGACAATCTCCTTCTGCAAATCTGTAGATGCTATGACCAGCATGCGGATGGCCTAAGGCACAGTGGAAGAGGAAAAGTAAAAAATAAAAAACAGACAAATGTTCATTAGGACATTAATTAAAAATAGAATATACAGTATGAAGGGTTTGGTATGTAGTCTATGGTAGTCTAGAACATATTAGTTGAAAGACATCAAACTACTGTACCTTCATCAGGTCTGTGCAGCTGTTGAGGATTCTGTAAGAGTGAAACAGAGTTAAAATTTACAGTTATTTACTGTAAATAAGTTGCTGCCTTTTTCTTCAATGAGCAATATTCAGTGAAGAATGACAGGAAAGAACAGGTTAACAGAAAAGATGACAGGCAACAAAGACGGAGACGGTATTTAACTGATTTAGATAAGGTACCAATAAAAGAACAAACCTTTCATTGACCTCAAGTTTAACTCCTGATGTGTCCTTTCGTGCCTGATTCATCATTTCCTGAATACAAAACCATATCAAACATTTATCAGTTACAGTGGATAGACTGTAGAATATCAGATGTCTGTTCATTACAGATAATATTAGTACAAGACATCTTAAACTAAGATTTACAATACTTACATCAATCCTTCGGACTGCCTCCTCAATAGCTGCTGATGTTGCAGCCATTTCTTTATCAACAAGATCTCCCAGCTCATCCTGACGAACGTCCATGCTTTTCGGCCGCAGCTCCTGTATGTAAATAACAAGTGGAAAAATGATTAGTCATGATAAGAAAAACGCAAGTGAATGATACTGGAAATGAAATAAAATAAAATATCACTGATGAAAACTGAATTCAAAAAAACTGAATTCAAATGTTAACAAGACTGGATGATTATATCACTGACATGAAATACAATTTGAATACTATATGACCTCCAATAATAACCATGTCTCGAGGAGCAGCCCGGGTATTCCCGAAAAAAGTTTATTCCAAAAGTATCATAAATTGTATCGCCAAGTCCATATACTGTATTAGACCTCACTGACACTTTTACACTGTTCTGGGTTCAGGAGGTGGTTGAATGTGCTTCTTCTGGATTTCTTCTTTTTGTAGAGGACAGCTTAAATAGTTTATGTATCCGTAATCCATCACCCACTGTCACTGAGTCAAAGCCAGAGGCAAACTCTCAATTTCAGTAAATTATTTTTGGCCTCCTTGGAAGCAATACTCTGGTAATTACTGGACGTTTTAGAGTATATCTACTATATAAAAACTGATACAGAAACTCTGTATTTTTTCCTCACCTGGCCCAAGTGCAGGATCTTCTGAACAATTATGCGAATGGAGGCTGGGTCTGCCCTCTGGAGGGTGGTTTTGGACTTCAGGTCCCTCAAGTACTGCAGACTCTGAGTGGCACAGCCCCTGCAGTTCTCTGTCAGTCCTGCAGGGTGTAAAAGAACAGAGCTCAGCCATTGGCCACTGACTATGCTAAGTCACTATTGAAATGCTGCTTCAGAGGAGTTGAATCTGAACATATTATTATATAAACTGAGATGTGGCTTTACCTGTAGTTGTATGAACTGGTTAATGTATAATAAAATTCATTTGAAAATAGCTGTAATAATGCCAGGAGAATATTCAAGGATATTCCTTACGGTCTGCATGGTCAGTGGGTGCCATGTGTGCAGTAGCGCTGCCATTGATGATTGTATCCGCAGCCAAGTGGGAGAACTGGGTCAGAGCCCTCAGCAACCCTCCAGCATCTGGTTACAAGAGCATACAGTAAGAGAGCAGTATGCCACATTAACAAACATAACAAACCGACCAGATAGTGTCATGAGGTCAAATCAGAAGCAGTAATCTTACCCCCCATGTTACTCAGATAATCTGCATGGCCCTTTTTCACTTTGTCGATGGAGCCTAGTGTGGCCTCCGCCCGATTTACGAGGTAATCTGTGTTCGCAGGACAAACGGAAGATTGAAAAAAAAAAAATAAATAAATAATATATATGTATACACGCTTTGTTAGTAAGTCTCCAGAATAGACAATGTACTATATATGGTCAACCAGCTAAGACCATGGTCTTTCTAACGATCCATGTTGCATTTTTTTGACATATTTAATTCTCACATTATTCACATTGTTGTTGTCAACCTGTTAGTTTATTTTTGAGGTGAAATAATAGAGCAGAGGGTTGACCTGGAGAGCTAGTGCAGCGTATGTGGAGGGGATCATCAAGCTTAGCAACAGCATCTTGGATGATGTTCTCAGCTTCTGTTACGGTGCCCCGCAGCAGAGCAAACTGCTCCTCCAGAAGCTTCTGCTTCAGCTGCTCCTCCTGACTCGCCTACATTCAAACACACATGAATACACAAGCAACAGAGTATACACACATACATGTATGTACTTGTTGAGAATTATATTGACATATGTAAACTATATTGTTGATTTTTTATATCAGATCATCTCATGATATCTGTCCATGTCACATTATGGGAGAACACATGACACCCTATCCTAATATATCCATAGTGTGCCCACTTCACCCAACGTTACAGTTTCATCAACCAAAAAAAAAAAAGGATTTACTGTTAAACTAGATTGGCCAAATGAAACCTGTGTCCTTTTCTTGTTTAGGTGCAGTGAGTGCAGCAGAGAGCAGAAAGTCTAGATGAAAGATTTACATTTTCTCTATGTTAATGCATCTGTCCATGTACACCCACATTCTGCTTTATGTTCTTTCAAAATTGACAAGTGTCTTTCTTTAAATCTTTATTCATTCAGATAGGTTCTCAAGCATGTACACTCTTTTTAACTATTGTTCCTCACATTGACTAAATTTAAATGTGACACGGGTCTATTGACCTTATTCTTAAAAATAGACTTTATTTAGGCTGAGCTGTTTTCATGGGGTGCTTACAGGGTTATTCTGTTCTTATATCTTTTAATGTGCTCACAGAGCCTGATTAATCAGTAAAGACACGTCACAATAGACCACGGCACTGTTTCTCAAGTTTTAAACCCCAGGCCCCCAATCTATCACACTGCTGCTATAGTACAGTATGCCCTCGTGGCCACCTTTTTACAAAATAAGCAGAAGCCCTTTCCTTTACAGTTATTCACTGGAAGCAGATGGCAGAGCATGTGTCATCAAGCAGCCCGGATGCTGATCAAGCGTATACACTAGACACTAGACTAAAATGGGAATAGTCCACATTCAGTTCTAAAAGGCATGCAGGTTACGGTAAACATAAATCAGGAAACTACTCTAAATCACATTTACAGTAATATTGGAGTATCACTGCTCATGTAAATATAGCCACTGATATGCACATTCACCCTTGCTATGTGCCCAGTAAAAGCCAATATTTGTTATAAAGTTAGATTTCACATTTGTTAATGATTGCAGTGTAATACCTAGGATAATTTAAAAAAACTTTAATCATGAGCCGATGTACTTTTTCTTAGAGAGACAGACCGAAGAGCTGAATACAGCTCAATTAAATGGACTGAGAGGAGACAAGTGTGCTGTTCACACTGCTGAGCTAGGCTCTACTGTCCTAACTGACCTTCTCCTGCAGTTTGCCCTGCAGCTCTCCCAGCTCCCTGCTGTTCCTCTCTCGTTCCTGCTGAAGCGATGACTGCTGCACCTGCGCAGCCTGCCGCAGAGACGACAGCTCCGCCTCCTTCTCGCTCACGGATCGCATCAGACGCTCCTTCTCTGCCTGCAGAGCTGTCATTGAGCTGTTCATTTGCTCCGTTGTCTGGCAAAAAAGAGAGAGCGATGAGGGAAGCCAGAAGATGCAGATGGCTGCTAGTGTAAGAGGGAGAGTCCATCCAGAAAAGTGCAACATGCCTCAAGCCTCCAAACACAGAACTGATGATAAATGTGAATATAATATGATGGTGAATTCGGATCATCATCAAGGTCATTGCTGCATAGTAACACTACATATGCGAACTCACCTTCTCACTGCCCTGCAGAGTCGCCTTGATGTGCATCACTTCTGCCATTTTCTCCTCCAGCTCTCTCCTCAACTTCTCCATCTCAAACTTCTGTTCTTCCAGCTACAGTGACAACGAAACAGCATTAATCGCGTACATCCACACTAGGCATCCATGTTGTTAAAGCTAAACAACACGCCACCGACCTTCATGTCAGCTTCCTGTTTTACGCGATCGACTTCAAACGACAGCTGCTGCTTGGTCCTCTCCACTTCTTCTTGGGTCTGCTGGGTTGCTGACAGCATCTTCACAGTGTCTGCACTCTGTCAGCACATCAACACATTTCGTGTGACCACACACACACTGAGGTGCTGACATCTGATTTAAAACAAACATCTCTGGACTGGTCTGGAGTCTGTGTGTACCTTCCGTAGTAGTTCAGCATGACTGGCCACCAGCTCTGTGTGCTTCTCCTTCAGCTTATTGTACCGCTGCTCAGTGGCCTGCGCTCTTTCTGTACAGACAAGAGATAACAGTGTGACCTTACTGACTTGTCCATTATTATATCTCCAAGTTTGTGCAAGACTGTTAATTGCATATATTACTCTCTGCCTCAATGAATGTGGTCTGTAAGCTCTCATGTTCTGTGATTCTGCGACGCGTGGCCTCCAGTTCCATGCGCAGCTGCTCATTTTCCACAAGAGCACGTTGTTTCTGAACACGTTGTTCTTCTAGCTCTGCCTCCAAACTGTTGATTTGGGACTTGAGCTGTGTGATGTAGCGCTGAGCCTGGGGGAGGGGAAAAGAGAGCTCTGAACTTCAGGAAAAACCTTGCTGGTGCAAATCCAGTTTGTTCAATAATCAACATAAAATTTTAAAAATTTTCACAAGGTGCATTTATTTAAAAAAAACAAACAAAAAAAAAACACCACAAGCTCATCTCTTGATACCTGCCACATCTTATCTTCCCATCTTTTTACTTTATGTCTGCTTTTATAATTAACAGAGAAACACATTCGCAACAGAAGGAGAGAAAAAGAAAAATAGCTGGAATTGTTTCCATGACGCCAAAAATCTCAACTAAACATCCAAGTCACCTGTCATTCACAGGTTACGTGCCACATTCCACATGGCAGGAGCAGCATTTGCATCCGCCCAACACTTGACCCAGATTCCTTTGCACATAGATAATAATGCCCTCTACTGTCACATACACACAGAAAAGATTCCAAACCCAAGCAACAGGTTATTCAGTCCCAGAGGTCCTTACCTCTGCTTTGACTCTTTCCAGCTCTGCTCTCAACAACTCCAGGTCACGCTTCAGGCTCTCAATCTGGAGATCCCTGCCGGACAGAAAAACTACTGTCACAGTGTGCTGCCACAGACAAAGTACTGAAACCAATCAAACCATTTAACAAATCACAGGTTACAGTGAAAAACAACCGGGTTCACCTATCATCGAAGCCTCCATTCGGTGGTCCAAATGTCTGATCAAATATGTCAAATTGCTGAGAAAAAAAGAAAAATAAATGAAGAAACAACAAAAAACTTACACAACATTATCATACTTTTGTTTACTTGTGTGAGTGCATTTGTGACTGTGGTGCCATACCTGTGGCTGTGCCTGGATGCTGGATGTGGAGACGTCGCTGACCTCGATGAGCGGCTCTGGGTCGTCGTCATCGTCGTCTTGTTGCTCTGGTTCATCCTCGTCAGGGATGACCACCACTGGTTTCACGTGTTTGGCCAGCGAGGCTGCGTGCAGGAAGTTAGGTGGGGACTGACAACGAAGAGAACAAAAAGTAGGCATTGGTTAAACCAGTAACATGTTAATCCCACCTCCCCCCATCTCACTGTGCTCTTACATCAGGCAGCTTGGGGATCTGGATCAGTCTCTTGAAGTACATCATGTCTCGGGCTTTATTGAAGAAGGTCTTAAGGCTGTGGGACAAAGGAAAACAAGTTATACTCTACCTCATATTCATGCACAAAATAACGCATGTATCTCACTTATTTTTTAAAATGATTTACGTCGTATTTTCTAGACTTTATATCGATTGCTTCCATGTGCTTTATCACAGTTGGCAGGTATGGCAATTAAGCATTTGGTAAAACAGTTCAACTACATAAACTGGGATAAATATTATACGAATTAATCTAATGGCACCATCTCCCCCAACCCTGGAGGCTCCTCTCTGAACTCAGCAGTACAGATAAAAGCATCTCTGATAGTGACACAGACAGACACTCCACAAAAGGTGGGGGATGGGAAGCAGTGATGGGCAGATTTGCATCGGTTCAAAGTGCTGTGGTGACTGGGTGAGGGCAGGATTGTATTGCCTTGGACGACCTACCTGTGGAACTGGTCATGGAAACGTTCACGGTGACCTTGTAGTGTATCAGCAGGGAGACCTGAAATCCATGACATTATCCATTTTTTTCATCACCAAGCAATGCATAGATACACATAAAAAAAACATATATTAATGGCAATATCTTGAAATACTTTAATGACACAGAACATTTAACACATTTAAAAAAAAACCTATTCTGAATGACATTTTTTCTTGGTAATAACTTGTTCTTACAGGCATGCAGCTTGAACAGCAGCTTGACAGTGAAGTGGTAGAGGGGACTACAGTCCTGGATAACTTGGATAAGTGGAGACAGGCGACACTGGCCTGATGTGAGAGTGGAGATGGCGATGGATGTGTTGAGCTGTCGGATCACTAGGTGCAAAATCAGAGACAGGAGCATACATGTTAAGTGAAGTTTGCCTTTCACTTACCAATTATTTTTCTGGGTTCCCCTATTTTGGCAATTTATGTGCGGGAGGCGCAGCATCAGTTTTGAAACATGCTTCTAGATGATGCCTATGTCTAGTCTAGTTTTTTTACCCATTCTGTGAGTCGCCCTGATGAAAGCTGTGTGCGGACACCCTTGGTTTAATAAAATGCAATCACTTTTAGTGAGTCAGTTACTGTTGCAGATTAATTTTTCAATTAATAATTAATAATTCACATTTGGCTCTCTTGTTACATGAGCACCTGGCTGACTGGTGAGGTACCAACAGAACTTTTGTGCCAATGACTCAAATAGCACCGAGACTGATAACACACGTGAGTGCAACTTCAGAGTTCAAGCAAACTTTGCTCACAGTACAACTCCAACATTTGTTTATGGTGTTGAGATGGGATCCTGGGCCTCCACCCTGCAGGCCTGGGAGGAGCATACCATTACAGTTAAACTGGAGGAAATTAACTTAATGTCTTCTAATTGCTGGCATTTCCTCATCAGTTAAAACAAATTTAGGAAAAGACAGGAAAACATGAGTTAAAACCAGACCAAGTACCTCAAATCACTTTTTAAATTAAATGGAGCACAGTCCAGTATCTGAGTGGCTCAGAATAACACATTCTTGACAGGCTCTTAGCTTTTTTACATAAATAAATAATGTCAGCAGGCTGCAGCCCTCTGCTGAAGCTCAGGTTTCTCTTCTTTTGAAGAGTAGGATAGGGGAAGAGGTGGGAAAAGTTTTTTCTTTTTTTTTTTCTTTTTTTTTTTTTACCTGTCTCGGCCAGCCGCAGCTCTGCGTCCATGTAATCAAACACCTCCACTGTGAGCTGGAACCTGCAGGAGAGAAGTTGATACCTTCGTTACAAAGAAAAGAGGCCCCGCTCAGAAACAATGATGATGTGACCCTGTGAAATTAAACCTGCAGCAGGGATGGTCTGTTTATTTTATGAACTCATTTGGGTGGCAGCAGCCTTGCCTATGATTGATGATGATTGGGATCTCAGGCTAAACAGCTAATTTTGCCATATTTGGAAACTCACACATTATTAATGTCTGTCCCTGCAGTGCGTTCCAGGACTTCGTCTGTGGCCTCCAGGTTCGGTGGGATTTCTGAATGCTGCATTGAGGTACATTTTTGGCGTGTTAGTGCCAGTTGCCATTCGCAGTGTGAATTCCTAAAAATTTTGCTGAATCGTCTGTTACATCCATCTCGTGTGGTGTGACAAATGACAGAAGACGCCTTTTACCTTCGCATGAAACTCCATTTTTGTGCAGAGCAGCTTGGTATACAGAGCCACCAGCTGTCCATATCTGTCGTGGAGGTTGCCCTGAAAACCACAGAAGCAGACAAGCAAGAATTATCAGCTAAAAACATTTTGTCAGGTTTAAGCTTTCTGGTCAGAGATTATTACAGGCTTCACAGGAAATCAGGTAAACCCCAAACTGCATTGTTTTGAGATTATTTTTAAAAGATGTGTTAAAAATATCCAATGACTCACCCATAGTTTCCCAACTTCAACTAGAGAACCGTGATGCCTCATGCAGTCCTGTAGAACCTGTGAAGGAGACCGCTTGAATGAACAGCACTAAGTAGCATGTGTGTCGTGTGTCTTAAAAAAATGAAAACTTTTTTTTGTCTTACAATCACTGTCAATTCACTAAAGCCGAAAGGCTACGTCTGAATCTAAATCAATGAGAGCTTTTTGCCTTTAGGACAAACCCTTTAGTGTAAAGAACAAAAGTTAGTTCTTCTAGGTTTGATAGCACTCCCAAATTTTCTGTGCCTTAATTATCTTTCCCAGCTTTTATGTTGAACTCATGAGGCTGCAACATCAGGTCTTTGATCACTCACCACCTCTTCACTTTTAACATCTGCATGGTGTCATGGATAGTAATAGGCAGCTAGAGAAAGGGACTCAGTGCCTTACATTGCGGTGGCCGTCCCGCAGGACTTTGTGCAGTACGTGGCAGAACTTCCAGCTGAGGATGGAGCTGCTGGCCAGTGGGAAGCCCAGAGCGTAGGACCAGAAGGTGTAGGCTCCCTTCTCCCTGTGAGTCCCCAGGATGATTCCTGTTGTTCTTGTCGTTAAGGAAACCCTAACTGTCACAGGACTGCTGGCATTATTCCTAACGGTTACCTCAAATATGTGCCTCTACACTTTCAAAAATAAGTTTCAACCAATAACACTATCACAGATTTGTGATATAATCCACTGGTTTACACTTCTGAATTATCCCTCTGTTCAAACAGGAAATATATCAAACTACAGAATAAACATTTTCCCAAAATGTGATTTCATGATGACTTCAAAATGTAAGCCTAAATTTAACAGTGCTGTTATGGCATCATAATTGTTTGTTGTAGTTTAAAAGATACGTCGTGCATGTTTCTCCTTTACAGGTGTCTCAGTAGAGTTGATGGCTTTGCTGATGCTGCTCAGCTGGGAAGAGAAGAGGGGAGAGGCAGGGAGAGGGGAGGAGAGGAAAGGGGTTAACCTTAGATCTTGGATGGTTTGCTTTCTTCTCCCACGCAACCATCAGGGCTTAGAATAAACATAACAACAATTCATAAGTCATGAGAAGTTAAATAAAGACCAGGAGTCAAACAAATGATAACAGGCTGCACTGCAAAGACAGGAATGAATCAGAGAAACAATGACTCTGCACTGTGTTCACACAGTGTTGTACAGATGGACTCCCGGCTCTCACCTTATGGTTAGATTGATTTTAACAAGCCAAAAACGGTCATTCAGAATGAACTAGCTGCTTGCTTTTTTGAATGAGTGTGATCCTAAACTTAGTCTGACACAAAGCTATAGGTGACCACAGGAGAAAAAAATGCGCATAGTGATCGCACAACATGTCATGTATACATAATTTCACTTTGTTTCTTTGCAGGTGCTATATCACTAACATCTTAATAAAGATATATATTAAATCTTGTTTTAATGTATGTATCTACTGAAGCTCAGGTCAAAGAGGAAAAACCCTGGATCGAAAGATAACATCTCTGATTATCCCACTGATGATGAGCCTGGGAGAGACTTCGTGTCACCAGACCCACAGGACACAAAGCAAATATTCTGCAACCTGTCCAGCAGGTAAAACAAGTGTTGCTGAAAAGGAGCAGGAAGGGAGAGAAAAAGAAACACACACAGGCTGGATCTCTGTGTCCCCCATGGACATTGACCTGCTGCAATGAACCTCAGGTACAGTACATCACAGCCACAAGCAATACAATAAACTGGTTGGTATTGTCATGTTACACTAGAGTGCTGTTGTCGTGGCCACCCCCCATATGTGCCAATAAAATTATGGCTAAGAGCCTGGGGAAGAAATCCTCAACTGTGGTGTCTACTTGTTTGGCTGCCCTGCTGAAGTGAGCAAGACATTTTGTTCCGTTCCCAACCGAAGGTAAAGAGTCATTTCTCTACGGGTCTTATTTAGACATCACATTATTGTTAATGATTTTAGAAATATAAGCTGCAAATAAATCTGTTAGCCATGAATCTGTTACACTTTGAATATGTTTTTTCTTCCATAAACAATGTTCCTGGCTGAAAACAATAAAAGTTGGTAGTATTTCTCTTTCTTCTTCTTCCTCCTGTCTTTTAAACTCAATTTGGATTATCTACTAAAATTCATGTTGCCATTTGAGCCTGATAGCACAGTAAAGGAATTTAGAACCATCCCTGATAAAATCAAACATGTTTGACCATTATGTTGCCTTTTTGGGACCCTACAAGAGAGATCTGAATCATTCACTCACCAGCACGTTAACTATTACATAATGATCAAAGCTGCAGCAACTAGGCAGCGCAATTATCCTGGACTACTGTGACAACACCCATAGCTAAAATTAGGCTGTGTGGTGTTCCCCACCTAAAATCTGAATTCTGTGCTGTGTTTTGTATGAGGGAAGTGCGCTGAAAACCACACTTGGCCAGACAATGACCTTGTTCCACAGCCCTGCTTCCAACTGAGGTGTTGCAATCCACCAGACCTGCTAGTGTTTGTTAAAAAGGCTGGGTGCAGTTTACTGAAAGCTGACAGCTTGGAAAAATACATCATATTTCATATATCATCCCAGAATGCTTAGTTGGGATTAGAAATGCCACACAAAAGCGTATGTACTTGTTAATTATGGCCCCTTTGTCCCTTTCACACATAGTTGAGGACCAGAGAATCTGCATGATGCTAGCCAGCCAGCTTCATCATCGCATAATTACGTAAGAGACTAATTAACATACAGTTCAACCATTAAAACAACTTCTTCAATCTCAGTTTTTTTATCAGTCTCTCAAATTATCCTCCTACATAAAAAGGTTCTTTAAACATGAACTTGTAACCATAACATGTAGTAGAAGTTGCACGTACCAGCAAAAGTCCCTGGTTCTTTGGTCTTACCATCAAACAAAGGCTTACAAATCCATGTCACATCTTTTAAAACATAATCACATATCAGTGGCAGAGGCCCCTAATCCCACAAAGCCCTATAAAAGCTTCTTTAATACATTCGAAACCTGGGAGTCATCACCTCAACCCGCCCCAATCCACAAACACACACACACACACAACCACCAAAACATACATGGCCACACAACAAAGCACAGAGGGGCTACTGTGGGTGAAAACTGGCGTTCACAGTGAGTGAGGGGCACACTGGTTAATAGGAGACTCCCCCCGCCTGCTTCTGACGCAAATGAACTGCTAGTCCCTCGTTTACTCAGGGCAAGTGCGGTGGGCTAGCATGGAAGCCTGTGTGACAATGAGGGGTTTGTTGGTGGAGGAAGGCCGACAGCTGGGGTAGAAGATTGGGTTGGATGGGGGCCGTGCTCTGGCACACAGAGCCTGGCACAGAGGCCTCAACAGATGGCCGCTGAGCAGCGAGGCTGCAGGGAGACTCTCACAGTACATTCAGAATGGCTGTCGGTCGGAGAGCAGCGAGAGAGCGACGAAAGGGATAGGAAGGAGAAGGACACTGAATGCAGGGTGAGCAGTACAGGGTGACCAAATACTGCACACAGTTCACTGTTGAAGTAAGCACAGGGTGAGTGGCTATTGCTGCGCTGCAGCATTTTTGGAAACAATAGCCGATTTCAGTGTCACTCCTTGGAGCACTCCGCTGTACATATCCTTGCACGCCCCTGCTCAAGGTCACTAAGGAAGTAATGGGTACTGGTTACAAGGGGGATCGAACTAGCAACGCTTCAATTACTGGTAGCACTGTGAGTAACAGTTATTTTCCGTATCGATTTAACCATCACCAATTACTTTCTTGATTTATCTTTTGGTTTAGAAAACATCAGAAAACTGTTAAAAAAGGGTTTCACAATTTCTTAGAGCTCAAGAGACATCTTAAAATGTCTTGTTTTTATCAAGTGAGACGAGGAAGAGCAGCAGAATTTCACATTTGAGTAGCTGGAGTAAGAGAATTTTTGAATTTCGCCCTTAAAAACTTACTTTTAACTGATTAATCAGTTGACAGAATAGTTAAAGTTTAATTTTCTTTCAATATACTAAATCAATTAATAGACAAATCATCGCAGCTCAAATTACTGTTCAACTTCCCTTATTGCCTGCAAACTTAACTGCTATTATATTAGTGAAATTATTTCAGTATAACCAAATAAACTCCTTGTTGGTAAAGCTCTGCTACTACACACAATACAAAGTCTCACTATCAAGCTTCACATCAGCCCACACACAGGTCACACACTAACACAGACAGATACCATTTCCTTAATGCCATGGTCAAAGATAAGTCAGATGAAATCCAAACTATTTACTAACAGAGCAATTTGGTCCGAGAGCTCCAGACATGCTGACACTGTCGACTGTGTGGCTGCCCAACAACTCCGTGCTGCATCTGGTTCAAGCGTCAGTAAATCCCCCGACCAGCAGAGAGGAGAAGTGAGAGGGAGGGAAAGCCTGGACTAATCCCCAAGGCCTGCCATAAGGTCTATTGCCAGCTAGCATTACTGTAGCCATACACTCACCCCACAGTCCTAAGACACCACACACTCTACGCTGCATTAATACCTCCAACCGTGAGGCATATCTGCTTACCTTGTCATCTTTGCTTTTCAGCAGTGTGTCCATGGGCTTGGACAACCAGGTGTGAAAGAGCGTGTGAAGTTAATGAAGTCAAAGCATCAATGCTGCACCTGAGCTGCTTCTCACTGGACATAATGCCCCGAGGCAGGAGCCTTTATTGCAGGCCCTTATCAGCTTAATCCAACAGACTGCTGCTGGGGATCTGGCCTACAAGGTCACACACAGACTCTAACACGGCTCACACCTATTATCTGAGGTTAGTTACATGTAGCACAATTTGCAATGGTGACGATTCATGAGACCGGTGTACTAACTAGTGAAAACAGTGTCACAGAAGCAATAAAGGAAAATGAAAAGTGAAGGGGTAACTATCCTTGACAGCATTTTCAGTGAACACATGGATTTATGAGGTGTTGAAAAATATTTTTCAATTACACTTTGCAAATTCTTTCAATTAAATATTCTTTCTCAGATCAAAAGTCTTTGCAAGGTTATTTGGGTATTTTATTGACTTCTTATTGTGCTGCTCATCTGCTCTCGCACCCTACTGCCTCTTTCTCCCACATCAGTCCAAACACACAAACACTTGTGCTAAAAAAAGATACAAATTTTGTACTAAAAGTCTGTTCACGAGGGAAAGTCCTCGCTGAAGGGAGCAGAGTATAAGTGGAAATAATGTAAATATAATGGAAAATGTGTCAACTAAGGTAGTATGAATGAATTAACCTAAACAGTGAATGAATCAGAGGAACTAATGAATGGCTGCAGATACAGATTGTGTCTTGTTAGGTTATGACCAACTCTTCTAAGACTCACTCTCGTCTAATTAAATTATGTATACAGCATCCAATTAAATATTCAACAAAAGATTCTTTAACAAACGGATTTTTTTTCAGCCAATTTGCTGAGCTGGCTGGTTAACTTTTGCTTCACATGATGCTTCCCATGATTATGGCTAGCTGTTTAACATAATGTAAGTCACAGCACAAAACATATTTACCATAGCATATAAACAGTATTATGATTATATTATGTTTAGGACTTCAGTATTGGTCTATGGTCAGTGAAAACACAAGGATATTATGGGGATCATGAGCATCACATGCTTCTTTGGAAGGTTAGACTGCTCATAGTGCTTGAATCTAAAAAACGATTTAATTATGAGGATTTAGCCCTGTTTTCAGCCGAGAAAAAAAACCCAGGACTGTAGATTTCCTTGCATAGAAACACTTTGATAGAAAAGGTTATATTGGTAAAAGTTTGAATGCCGTTTTTTGTTTGTTGACAAATGATGACATAAGATCTCACCACAAAAGACTTCATTTAACATATCAGTGTTTTGTATTAAGGTGTGAAACATTCATAACCAAAGGGCTTTTAATTCTGTCTCTATTCCCACTCAGTGGCAGTGTTTACCCTCTGGCACTCCCATCCCCCTTCTTGCTCTCTCATGGGCATACACTCAGGCGACAGGAGTGAGGGAAGGCAAACACTACACTACACTACACTACACACACACACACACACACACACACACACACACACACACACACACACACACACACACACACACAAACAAATGCAGGAAGCTGTGTGAGACATTTCACCTTGGTGCCAAGGTCAACATAAAGAAGAGAGAATGCAGGAGAGAGTGGAGTGAAAATGAAGTGCAGAGGAGTTTCAGCCAGTGTACTGGATGAATCAGCAGTACTGAGATACTAAATAACAAAAGAAATATTAATCAAATAGAGACATATACAGGCCCCTTCCTGCACATAACAGCCTTTTAAAAAATTCTGTTATATATATTGTTTTTGTTTAGTCAGTACATAGTGGAACTAGTTCACCAGTTGAGTCTACACATTCACTATAGTAGTTGTAGTAAAATGTTGATTAGGAGGTGGTAAAGAGCCATGGAGTAGTTTCTGCAAAAAAAAAAAAAAAAAGAAAACATTAGCCAATCAGGAGTTTGGATTCTTCCTCATACCAACCAATTCATTTGCATGTTGCCCAGTGGATCCAGTCCACTGACTTGTACCCCCTCTGGCTGCATTCTGCAATGTCAGTCAGTCACATTAACAAAAAACACCAGTTTAACTAGTTCCACTCTATTCTGTACATGTTGTAAGTTTTAAACTTGTCCTTTACATACAACCTGCCTTGTGTAACATTTGCTGCACAGTCCAAACTAGTAACGTAAAAATCGCTAGTCTTGAAATGTAAACTGTGCCTACTTGATGCCATTTGCTGTTCTCATCAACAAATATGCTGCAATATTAAACAAGTGAACTCAGGGCAACAAACAAGCAGCAGGATTAGGACTGACTGAGAGAAAAAGGGGGGATTTTTAAAATTTCTGATTATGATTATGATTACAACAGTACAAAATATTTTATTCTAGCTTTTTTTGTGAGGAAGACGGGGCAGAGAGGACAGACAAGCAGGGGTTCAAGCACCTCAGCTCCACCTCTCTACACATGCTGCAAATAAAACACTGAGAGAGTAATGTACACCCTCCAAACGGAAAAGCTTAGCCCACTTTAGATAACAATACACTTGAAAGTGCTGTAAGTCGGAACACCCAGGCAGAGGCTCAACAGCTTGTTTGGTTACTCAACCTCATTTGAATCAACATGTTTCCCAGTCAGACCGGGGTGTGTGCTCCACTAGAAACAACGGCTACGGTATGACCCGGTGGTTTGTTTCTTTCTCGTATACAGTGGTTAAGAGCATGGTCCCCTTGGCACATGACTGCAGTGCAGTAAGAGTCAGAAACTGCAAAGCACCTGTTGTATGAAGAAAGAGCAGAACCTTCACTCCCTGGTTGCACACATTCAAATGAAACTGAATCACATTTCTGAGTACTCCACAAAGGAAGTGTCTCAAAGTTCTAAGCTTTTTCCAATTTCCTCAGTAGAAAAACCTACGACAAAGCTTTTAAAAACAGAGACAGAGATCTCTGTTAGGGAGGAAAGGCGGCCAAACAAGAAGGACTAGATCAGCACGATACCAACAGCCAGGCTTCAGTGAGGAATGAATGGTGTGACTACATAGAGCACTGTTTGGACTCGGTTGACTTTCAGTCTTCTTGCCGAATGCCTCTACCTTGTGCTTAAATGGTCAGCATATTATACTACAATGGTCCAATCTCTCAGAAGTGACCATTTTAGTATAATATCCTGGTCTCTGAAACAATGAACCTAATAAATAAATAAATGCGAAAGGTTTTTCCTCATTTTTAGTTTGAGCAGTGAAACAATCCCCTCACGTTCTTGAGATTTTTTTTTTTTTTTTTTGGGGGGGGGATGTGGACTTTTCAGACACAGAGACGGTATCTCTCTGAACCACCGTGCCTCAGCTGGCGTCTACGGGACTTGTTTTTTAGCAAGTGGATCAACTGCGGTGGTTGAAAAGGCTGCGACGTCTTCAGGACATTTCAGTTCGCTGATGAAACATTCAATTCTGCATTGAAGTAGGTGAATGGAAACGTGTGGCCTTTATTAGGTCGACCGTGGCCGACCGCGCACACACACACACACACACACACACACACACCATCAGTCAGCCAGTAAAGCCACGGCAGGCCCGAACGAAGCGCCGGTTTCCTTAACTCACAGCGAGCGGTAACCCACCGAGTCCCTCTTGCTTTTCATATTTACCTGCTGCTTGTCAAAATGCTCCCTCTCCGCTCCGAGGTTGGCCTCGGTCCGCCTGCTTTTCACCCGAGTCGGCACCTGTCTTATGCTGTTCATCCTCTACTTCTGACAATGACGGTTTCAGCAAGAAATACCTATCCCCCCCCTCCTCCTCCTCCTCCTCCTCCTCCTTTCCAAAAAATAAAATAGAATAAAATAAAATAAAAATAAACAGCAAGACGCCCAGACGAGAGCAAATATCAGAGGTTCCTTCTCCAATCCGGACCCCAGGCTCGGCGCGTGTGTGCCAGGGACATCGCCGAGCTGCGGCTTCGTCACTAGAGATGCGTCGCGGCCGAAGGAGGAAAAGCCCGAGCCAGGGAGCGTGTCTGTTTCGCGTTACGTGGACGGATCCTCCCCCAAGGTGGAGAAACTCATCATCGTTGTGTCCTCCGCCGCCGCCGACACCCTCCCACACCGCAGGTCAGCCTTCACCCAGCTTCGTTTAAAAACGTCTTTTCAACGAAATCAAAACCCATGAGGATTATTTCAAAGGGTTTTTTGTTTTTTTTTTTCCCCGTGATGCTATCGTTTAATCCCGACCTCACATCTGTTTTTGCAATAACAGCCAAGCAGTGATGACACAAACCAGGAAATTAAGCTCAGATTGAAATCACAGGATGTTTGACTACATTTGAGTAGACTGCTGTGACACAAGGACGTGTGGGCCCGGCCAATACCTACTAATTTACAACTTTTCTGTAAACTCAAAAAGAATCGTATAATTCACCATAATATCATACACATAATGTTATGGCATTGAAGCAAACTCTGTCATAGTTTAAAGGATTTTAGTGGGCTACTATTAATCAGAGTAGCTAATATGGCTGCAGGTAGTTGTGTCCCCTCCACGTGCAAGTTTAAATAAAAGAATGCAAACACTGCTGACAAGTCCCTTAAACTGAAATGGATAATGTTTGTCATTGTAGTTTTGCAAGACTACACAGTGACCTCGGCTGTGACAGGCGCAGAAGGAAAGCAGATCAGTGTGTGAAAAAAACGAAGGAAATGTTAGAATGAGTTTGATAAGAGTTTTATCAATCTATCATTTACTTTCCTTTCATGACTGCCCATTGTTCTCTATACGTTTATCACCAGTACACGCGGGGACATCTTCCCATTGCTTCAATAGGCTGCTCACAGCTTTAAAAAGACAGCAATGGATCATTCATGTAGCTCGTCTGCTTCTGATTATTTAAATCTCTTCTGATGTTTAGATTTAACAAAGGACATTAACAAGTGATAATGGATTTTCTCCTCAGTTCACTTTATTTCCATCAAGTAATACGTCTTTAATGGATTATGGTTCTTTTACCATGGAGCATTGCGTTTTTACCACTGTCAAACCATATGACCGTGGTATGTTGAAAAACCTGTTTTGTTTGTCTCAATCACTGCTGCCTTCATTTTTTTTTAATCATTAGATAGCTTCAGACAAAACTTTAAACAAATACTTTCAAACAATCAAGATACAAAGTTAACAGTCCTGCGTTCTAAGTCTACAATAAGTTTACATAGATTTTTGGTTATGCTGACCATGTTGAGTCAGGCTTCACGTGCGGTGTTGTTTCCCGCTTTGCAGCTCATGTGCAGTTCTTCAGCGCCACACCAAAAGCAACCGTTACACAGCAGACTGGAATAGAAGAAAACTAAGTCTTTAGTTGTTTCTTATGTACATTTATCTTATGTACAGCTCTGTCTGCATTCAGTCATCCTCGAGGTTGTAAGACTGGAATCTGATGTTTCTTGCGCCAGGTGGAGCAGAGACCATGATGTTTTGTTCTCAAGTATGCAGGTAAAGGAAACACAAGGGCTGATGGGACAACAGGAGAAGGGAACAAAAGGACATGTTTGCCCCGCAGGCTAAACTGGCTCTTTTACATTTTTCTGTCAAGCAGCCTCTGAACAGGCGAGGCCCACGTCACATCCATGGATGAATTACTGAGTGACGCACGTGTGCGCATGCATAGGTCTGTGTATTTTCCCATCATTTTGTCTCTTTGTAAAGCACTATAAACTGCTTCTGTATGAGAATGTCCTGCTCAGAAATATTTATTCATCAAATGCTTAGCAATACTCACTCGTAAAGCTGCTCTTCTTCACTCACCCCCCTACTTCAAAGTATATGTCTCTTGTGTCAATATTAGTAACAAAGCCTTTCACAAAATATTGAGAAAGAAAGATTTGCAACTACATGACTTTTTATGTCATTACAGCTTCTACATACAACACTGAACTGAACATTCACATTTTTCTCCTTCTTTCTTTACTCGTTTCTTACTAAAGGAAACATTGTAATAAGAAACCTCCCCAGTTTCCTATATGATGATTAAGAGGAAAAAAACTGACTCAGGGAAACATGGTTCAGATCATGTAGTCGCAGTCTAATACAACAGTCCTGCAATAAATCCTCCCTTCATGTAGGCTATAATGTTCAGTTTGTGTTGAAATTGTTTCAGATGTGTGTTGATTCAACTGTATGGTCATTCTGGAGGATGAAGTATGTGGTGCCGTTGAACTGTACGGCATTATACAGAGAGGTGTCTTTGTTATTTAACCTACTCTCATTGATTTAATTCGGGTGGGCAAAATAATAGAAACACTTGTCAACACAATACGGTTCAACAGCACCAAAGACTGCAGCCTCCAAAATGATCATACAATTGAATCAAAACGTCTCTGAAACAGTTTCAACACAAACATTAAAACCTTCATGATTGAGGGTTTATTGCAAGACTGTGGTATTAGACTGCATTAATTTTAGCCAGGTGTACCTAATAAACTGTCAAGTGAGTGTATATTAACAGCAGCATTTTCAAATGTTATCCACTAGATAGCAGGAGAGGTTCACATATTGTCAGTGTGAGCTTCCTCATAACTCTTTTCAGCCTGTTGTAACCGCTGATTATTAAATCCTACGTATGAATGAACCAGTGAATTATTGACAACCTGTGGCCCATCAAACATGACTAGTTGACCCTGTTAATAATAACTGAAAAAAGCTGCAACACAAAACAGACAATAAACTGCTATCTTTTTTCTCTCTCAAATTTTAAAGCATTAAATGAGATATTAGACAACGTAAGATACGTAATAGAAATACTTGATAGCCACATATTGAAAAACATCATCCATTTATACATCTCTATCTCCAAAATGGGGTTGGGTATCGTTTGAATTTTATCAATTACAATTTCCAATTTCCAATTCTGCTAATCAATTCTGGTTCTTTTCAATCCCCCATTTCAATTCCCAAATGATATATAAAAAAAGGTAAATTGTTTAGATTACAAAAATGTCTGTATTCTTTAAAACGTTAACTGAATATTCACAAAGTAAATAGTATTTACAAGTATTTACTAATATGCCTATATGGCATCAATCTAGAGCAGTTAATTAAACTAACTGCTAGTTGTTCTGGAGGGACTATTTTAGTGTTCTGGTGACAAACGCGCATCTTTATTTGTCCTATATTTTACTAGTCAAGGACATCACACGCTATCCCCACTATTAACAAATGGACACCTCGTCCAGAGGTAATTATTACAGTCAAAACAAGCAAATGTAAAAGGGATTATAGCCTACTTTTGAATCAAGGCATTTCAAGAAGAATATAGTGCTCTAGAAAATATTTAAGGATTAAAAAAAAAATGCTGGCCAAGAATCACACATTTAGCCTAAAATGTAATCAGAAGTAAATCCCCTCCAGTAGGATAAAATGGCACTTTGGATTCGGTCCTAATTTAGAACCCAGCTTCGGCTCTCAACCCCACTTCAAAACCCCTGTCACTTAACTCAACACCCTCGCTAAAGGGGAAGACATAAAAGTTCATTTGTTTAAAAAAACAAACAACTTAGACCTTTTATTGAAATAGGTATTCAGACCCTGTATTTAATACTTTGTACAAATACCACTGGCAGATCTTACAGTTTAGTTTTAACTATTAGAGTTGGATTTAGGTATTTTCTCCTATTCATCCCTGCGGATCCTCATTGTCAAACTTGTTGGAACACATCATTGAGCTGGCACCCTCGGGTGTCCCCACAGATTTTCGGCAGGTTTATGAATTTGGACTTTGCCTGGGAATTTCAGTGAGATTAAAAGACTTGTCCCCAAAACACTCCAGGAAAGTCTTGCCTTTGTGTTTAAGGTTTTTGGGCTCAGACATTCACCCCAGGCTGAAATTTTACACATTGTAGGTCAGGATTTTGTTAAATACCCATCTATATTTTGTTCTGTGCATCATCCTCTCAATCCTGGCCAGTCTACCTGGCTTTTTGGCTGGGATGCATCATCATCAGCCTGATGCTGCCACCACCAGGCTTCACTGTAGCTGGGAGTTAGGAAAAGGTACCTGGTTTTCAACAGTTATTCAATAGCGCCTGCCACGCAACAGTGAGTAGAGCTTTTGTTTGATTGAGAAACCTAATCTTTACCTCACATTGTCATGGTCCTAAAAGTGGCAGGTAACAATGCTGTGATGTCCCGTGGCTTTTTTAGCTGCTTCAATTTTAAATATGATCCCTCAGCTGTGAGTAGCATGAAAAAAAGCATGTTTTTGCTTATTCATAACCGGATGTTATACAAAGATAACAAAATCTTCTTTTACATGTGAAATTAATTTCTATAAAAGCAAAATGTGGGGGGAAAACATAATCTACGTACTCTCCAGTTCATGAATTAAAATAAATCCACTGATTAAAACCTGTAGCCATGAATAAGTTTTTGGTCAGAAGAGTTAATCATGGTTATAACTGAAACAAGAAGTACTGTCGATTAATCGTGCAGTTACATGGGAGTTAGTTCTGTAAACAACCCCTGTACAGACTGAGCTAAATTCTCTCTCTAAAAAGGAGACTTTCTTCCCGCATAAAGATGTATTAACTCCCAGGTAAGGATCCTACACTTGGATTACAGACTTTGTTCAAGTGGACTGTTTTTTATTTAAAATGAATGCAGTAAGATAAAGAAATCGTTAGTGATTTTCATACAAGACTTGAGGCTAAACTTTTTTTAATAGGTTTCTGCATGCAAGTGTATTGTGAACTGATAATGTTCACTACCAGTTGGCACATTTGATCTAACTGTTCAACCTTCTGTATATTTCTGGATACCGCGAATATCTTTGGGCAATAGAGATAACTAATCTTCTTTGTAAAAAATTGTTGAAAAGCAGAACCTCCATACTTCCTGTGAAGACCAAAACCAAAAACAAGCTTCCCTTTAAAGAATGCTCAATCTTCAAAGGGTTGTTTCTTTGAACTGCAGCCAGCCAGGTAGCACAAAGAGCAAGATGAAATGCGATTTCAATGGAACTCTGCTGATCAGTGTGCTCCCGCCACTGTTGGTGACAGAGTGTGTGGTGGGATTCATCGGCAACGGTTTTGCTCTTTGGATCTTCTGGTTCCACCTGAAGCCCTGGAAGAGCAGCACCGTGTTATTCTTCAACCTGGCAATGGCTGATTTTCTGCTCAACATGGCTTTACCTTTTCGTGCCACCTACTACATCTCTGGGACCAAGTGGATGTTTGGAGGCACTCTCTGCAACATCTGCCTCTTCAAGTTGGCAATGAATCGCAGTGGAAGTACCTTCTTCTTGATGGCTATCGCTGTTGACAGGTACATGCGCGTGGTGCATCCCCATCATCCCATCAACTCTTTGAGTGTGTCTAAAGCCGTGACTGGAGCACTTGCAATATGGTTACTCACCATTTCAATGACTGTTCCTATCTTCACTTTGGAACACGTCAACTCGACGTACTGTGAAAGCTTCATGATTCACACTGATGCCCACCTTAATCTGACTTGGCATAAGTTTGAGTTTTTCTTTTCCTTCTATCTGCCTCTGTTTGTGATTCTCTACTGCACAGTCCACATTATTATCCGCCTGAGAGGGAGAAAGCTGGCCCAGCAGGCTAAGATCAAGAAAGCTCTTTGCTTCATCACAGTAGTGGTGGTGGTCTTCATCATTTGCTTCTTCCCGAGCAATATCACACTGCTGCTGATTTTGATCAAGACCCAAGAGGTAGCCAGAACCCTTCCCAGTTCTCAATTCTGTCCTGCCTTGGAGGACCTGACCACCACATTTTACATCACCATTAGCCTGACCTATCTCAACAGCATGTTGGATCCTGTGGTCTACTATTTCTCCAGCTCTGCCTTTAAGAATATCTGCTGGAAAGCTCTTCATCTGCCCCAAACATCTGACCCTCCTGAAAGTAAAGAGAAAAAGACTCGAGAAACAGAGTCCCAGTCGCTCAGCCAGCTGTGATCACAAAGCCAAAATCAAGGAAATAATTATGAGATGTTGCTCCGTGGCTAAAATTTTGACTCCTTAAGCTGTCATGTGAGTGCTACAGCCAACAAGATGTTATTTTTACTTCTCTTATAGTTAAAGTATATATTGACTGCACTTTTCTAAATATTTCTTTAGCAAAACATATACTACTGTAAAGCTATGAAATAATCGATGCACTGTCTTATAACATAGTTTCCAAAAGCTTTCTCACACCAGGTGATCTATGATCATAATAATACCAAGTTATTATAATGAGTTATAAATATAAATTTTAATTAAAAAAAAAAAAAAGAACTCTCTAAATGTTTTTTTCTTTGGTCAATGCAATGTCCTCCCTATCAGAAGAGGTTATAAAGATTTTTATCATCATCATAGCAATGTGTCATGTTTTCCTGGATTATTTCATTTGATTTTCACATAACATGAGGTGCATGCAAGCTCTCATACATAGACTAAATACATACAAGTCACCAAAAGAATTGAGCACCATAAGCCAAATAAAACAAGGATTCATATTTAAGTACCTGCATCCTGTTGTCACTGTAATGCAATATAACACAAGCACATTACATCAAAATGTGCGGTAAAAAGGGGTTCTATTGATGTTCCCTGAAATGTACTTCATAAATAGAAACATGTGACCACATGATCACAAAGCCACACACACTTTATCATCCAATTTTAGAGGGTTTCCCCAGAAACCATGCAGATAGCTATCAAAGAATTATTCCTTTCACTTTCCTTCAAAGCAAAAGTCATCTCAAACTGGTTTCATGAACATGACAATGAGTTCAGTGTACATCAGTGGCCTCCCCAGTCACCAGATCTGATTCCAGTGGGACATCTTTGGGATGTGGTAGAGCGGGAGATTGGCAGTATGAATGTGCAGCTGACAAATATGCAGAAAAGATGTAGTGCAATCACCTCACCATGGATCAGAATCTCAAAGCAGTGTTTCCAACATCATCTGGAATCAATGCCACGAAGTACTGAGGCTGTTTTGAGAGCAAAGGAAGGCCCCACCAAGTAATAGTATGCTGTTCCTAATAAAGTGCTCGGTGAGTGCAATTATCTGCTGCTTCTAAACAGTTTTTTTTTTTCAAGAATTCCTCTACACAATTTTCAATAATGAAAAGAATTTATTCAAACATTACATGAACAATTGAAAGATAAATGTCAAGTGCAAATAGAGCATCTCAGCCTAAGAAAGACCAAGTAAGATTATATAAATACAGCTGAAAGAATAGTGTCAGTTCATCCCGAAACTCCATCTTGCATGTTGAGCAACTCCTGAAAATCAAATTAAAATAGAATTACAAGTCTGTTGAATGTCTGTCACAGATCAGTAATTGCAGGGGTGTAGTGGTGAAACAGAAACGTTATTCAATCTGAACTAATAAGGTACAACTACTTAGATTAATATAACATAACATTTTAATGTCATCAAACACCAGGTTAATTCTTCATTATATTCATCTCTTTGTGGTGGTGTGTTTATCCCGGACTCAACTGGGTCCAGGATATCAGCTTCAGTTACCTTCAGGCAGCTCGGTGAAGGTGAGCCGTTGCTCAGCGTTTTGCCTTTTTGATGCTCTCTGTGTTTCATGTACTCACAAATGAGTGACTCAGCATCATCCTGACTGAAGAGCAGATTCAAAAAAACTGACTTGAAGAACTCAAATCATACATTTGAAAAGGTCAAAAGCATATGGTCAATTTTTGTTCTGCTATTGAACGATCAAATATCCCCAGACACCAGGTGTTGGTCTGTAGTTATTACAATGGACTAGAAGACCTGTGCAACATCAACTTAAAAAATAATTAAATTTCAAGCCACGTATGACCCAAAAACTCAATATGTGACTTTAAAAAGGAAATTAAACCCCACATTTAAACATTATAGCTCAGTTAGAATTCAGTTTAATATATTGTGTCCGGGCAAGTCTTTAAAGACCACATCTCCAAACTGTGTTGAGGAACTTTTATCAACTTAACTGTAGGTCAGAAAATTCTGAAAAAGTGTCCTGTTTTTTTTTTTAGCACTTGTGTGTGTATATACCTACTCTATGTACGGTATGTACAACAGCACCTTGTTTATTAATCTCGTACAATTTTGATTGTATTTTGGACATGACTTTTACAGGGAACATACAGAAACAGGTCCTTTACGCCCAGCAATAGCAGACTTTCTGATAACGGTCTCAATACGCACATTTTCAGCTTCTTAACATCTCCTACAGTCACTTCTGAAGTGATGAATCATTTCACCAGTTGAGGAAAAAGTCCTTTTGGTTAATGGCTTCTTTAACACTGACTGGCTGGATTTGGCTCCATCTCATCACGTAAGATGAGAATGCAAAGAGGTACTTGATGTATCCTCAACTTTGACCAGTGTCCAGCCCACTATTACTACTGATACATGAATTTCTGTATTATTTATAAGCATGTTGTTGTTGTTGTTGTTTTTTTTGAGTAACTTATAAAATTTTTAAAAAAACAAACCAACCTTACCAGTTCTGGCTGATCAGGTTGTCCACCAGGTCTTTCATCTGGTTAGGCTGGCCACTTGACACTATGAGCTGCTTCAAATGCTTGAAGTGTTTGGTCTTGAACAGTTTCTGGTGCTGCCCATTTTGGCTGATGAAAGTTAATACAGTTTCCCTGATCTGAGGGGTCATAAAGGCAACAATGTAATAATGTAATATAGTATAATAGAAATGAAAAGAAATGGCCGTAATAGTAGCAACAATCTAAATATATTTCAATGCAATTCATACCTTTTCTCTACATTTCTGTTTACACAGCAAATATGTCCGCATGAAACTGAAGCAGTTTTTACCACACGCTATTAAACCATAACAATGCCGTCAGTTTCTTTACGCCAGTTTGAGTTTAAGTGAAAGTGCTAAGTGAAGTCATGAAAGCAGTTGAATAGCCAATTTTGCAGGGTAAAACATGAAAGTTAAACATGAACCCCATGAGGGTTCTTGGTAAGTGGTGAAAAGAGTCAAAATCCACATCCAACCTGTGAGGGGATTCCAGCCAATTCCCCGGTGCTCATAAGATCTTCCACCTGCTCAAGGACAGTGACTGGGTTACAGACAGACAGAAAGCCCTGGAAACAGCAAAAAGACAGTGGAGGTCATGACAATGTGATTGTAAGTAGAGCCTAAAAGATACAGATCTTGCAAACGGTTAATTCTAGCATGTTGTATTGACATAGACATAGTCACCTGGATCTGCTGAGCCTTTTTATTGGCACAGGGGATGAGAAGGAGAGTTCCCAGGGCAAAGGCGGGCAGATTGAACTGGGCAAATCGATTGGCAATTCCTATCAGGTCCAGATTCAACAGGAAAGGGCACCTTGTGAAGAAAGATGGCAGGACAGTTGGGATAAACATGAAGACAATATCATACATCTTTCAGATCATCACTGCCTTTTTTCATAAACAAATTCCAGTGCTCAGTAAATCAAACCTAAGTGCACCAAATAGATATAAGTGGCATTTATTTATGTATCTATTTATATATTTAACAGGGGCCAAACAGACAAATATTGTTACATACAGATAAGCAGCACAACAGATGCAATGTATATGAGAACAGTAGTAGTACAGTAACTCTAGTGTAAACACTGACAACTAGGTGTGTGTATAACTTTAAGTATGAATACAGTATGTAAGCATACTGTATGTAATGAATCCAATCAAAAATTATTCAGTGTTGAAATCTTTGTTGATGTTAAAACCATTGTTTCACTTGTGTAGTGAAACCTTTAAGTTCTGATTGTGATTTTAAATCAGGTGTTTAGGTGTTCCATGATGGAGAACTTTTCACTGCAGTGTACCCCAGTTTTTTTTTTATGACTGAGTATTGTTTTTGAAAATAATCCCCAACAACTGAAAAGACAACAGTTCTATCAGTACATATATTAAATACTCAGATTCCAGTCCTAGCCATCCATGAGGGTGCTACATAGTCCTAGCATGCAGAGCAGTTGGTAAGTGGTTGAAAAGGAGTAAAGCATACTTGAGGAGGAGAACAAAGGTCCTGTAGAGTGTTGCCTGTTGATCGGGACTCAGAGGAACAGAAGCTGTCACCAAGAAAAAAGATCAGACAGTCTGGAGCATTCGAGAGGCATGCTGAACAGTGCAAGCATGTATATGATCAAAATTAAAAGGCTTTAAAAAAAATAAATGAATAAAAAATAAATAAAAATAAAAAAACGGTAATAATTGAGTGAATTTACTACTCGATAACTCCATCTTTCCAGTATTTAATATATTGTCTTGCTCTCTTTGCGCTTGTACATTAAGCATAAACAAAACTCTTGCTTTGTCAATGCAAGGAAAACAAGATATTTAATACTGCAAACACTGCAAAACCTGCATTTTTGACAGAAAGGAAACAGATATTCAAGTATTGATCAAATGCCACTTTATGTGGATTGCCAATTCTGGACATATACTGTATAAAACTGAATTACTGAATAGAACAATAGCAAAGCTGTCTGGTTATTGTGAATTTTGGAAGATTTTAATGGATACCCTTCTAGCCAATCAGCATCAATTATTCTACCAAAACGTTGTGTAATAAAACATTAGTGAGCTTCAAGAAAAAAAATCCATGTTGTTTGTTAATAGAAGGGAATTTCACTGTTATAAATCTAGTACCTGAGACAAAAGGTGCCAGTATCATACTCCTCCAGGTCCTGGAGAAACTAGAAATCTGGGGAGAAAATAAAATAATAAAAGAACTTTATCTCCATTATCACAAATTTCTCTATGTCATATTTCAGTGAAGGTCTGGCTCAACAGCATGTCCGGTGGTGTAGTGGTTAAGAAGCCTGTCATTTAACTGTATCGGCCCTGGTTTGGTTCGGCTTGCAAAACTAAAATGCAAAAACGCAAACACATCTGCTCCAAAAGGCCAAATATCTGACCACTGGCTCTGGTGCAGGTTGCGTTGGTCATGCTTCTTTGCGTTGTTTTAGTAATAAGACATTTATCATATACCCTTTGGGACTACATTTTACTTTATGTACGAAAATTAAACACAGGAAATACTAACATCAGTTTCAGTTCTTAAAATAAAAGGGATGATCTGTACCTCCCATAGAGCAGGCACTGCCACCACTTCCTCTAGTACCCTCTGTAGATGGCTGATCTGAGGGGAGGAAACACAAACATGAAAGTCTTATTTCATAACACACAGCCGAGCTGTCTTTATTTAATGTATTTATGGATGTTGAGCAGTCCATGCCCATCAACAATTTTACAAAACCCGGAAACAAACTGAAGACAGACATCAGTTATGAGTGACATATTGTGTTTGTGTTTGTTTATTTTTTTGAATTGTCTGGTACATGTGTGCTTACCAAGTTGAAGCCGAGTAGCTTCTGAAGCAGACTGTTCCACAGCTGAGGGTCGTACACCTGGTACTCCAAACACAGGTCTGCCACCAGCCGCACTGCCTGAAATGAGGTGGGTGAAAGGGTGTTTCAGTTGGTCTGCACACAGCCTGTGTGCTGAGTCTAACATTTCTAACCTAGTGAAGCTAAAACGGATGGATAAAGTTGAGTAACTAGCTGGAATAATTTTAATTTTAGAAAGTACCTGTGGCTCATGACTGTGGTTCTTCCAGAGCCCTTTAACCAAGCCCTCTTTGGGACTACTGAGGAAAGACTGCACTGTGTAGGGGATGTTTAAGGCCTCCAGTTGAGAGACAAAGATATAGCACTTCAGGTAATATCTGCATGAAAATATAAAATACAGAAGACTTGATGATTATAAACCTTCCATAAATTAACTTCAGTTCATACTGTTTAACAGGTATCATGGCCTCATACTGGATTTTGGTCCTGGGGATCTGTAACTGAGCCTCCAAAGTGTCTGCATTGGCGAGGCGAACAAGACAAAGCAGCACTCGAGTCCGATGGCTGAAGGTCAGACGAGGCCCAGAAGTGCTGAGGGGCTACAGGACAAAAACAAAAAACAGAAGTCAGCCAGTTTTTCTGGACACTTTGTCCAACATTGACTCTTTGCAATTTATTCCTCACCCAGGTTTCAGCAGATAGGATAGGGTTTAGAAGACGGACAGCATCATCCATGGGGCAAGACTGCAGCATGTACACTACCCTGAGGGCATCGAAAAACAAACCACAATAAACAGAGCTGACATATTTTGGTGTTACAACTCTTTGCCCAGTCACTGTGGTTGTCAGAAAATACAGTGACCGTCAACGTATGACTCAGTAAAATGCAAAGACATTTTTCATTCTTGACAGGCAACTGAAAATGATAGTTTTAATGCTTTACTCTACATTAAAAAAAAATTTCAACCAAAAGATGACAAACTTTCTACCATGTAGTTATTTTCAACAGAAATTCATTGATATCAGTGGTCACTCAACATTATTTTAAAGCACAGATTTAAAGTGGATAAAAGAAAAAACATGGTGCTTTTTTTGACTGAATTTATTATTAAAAGATGTAAAACAGCAGTGTCTCTACCTCATTAAGTCTGGGTCGTCCTCAATGTTGCTGACACATTCGTGACTACCAATATCCTTAAAAAAAAAAAAAAAAGTTTTGTCAAAATTCTACACAATGGACTAAAATTGATAAAACAGAAAGCAAGTAGATTAGTAGGAAATGAACAGACACTGGGTAAGCTGAGACTGACAAACCTTGGCAACAGCTGGGCCTGTTTTGCAGATCCACTTTTCCAACATCATGTTTCGGATTTTCAGGAGATCGACGTTGTTCACCGTGGCTATTTCCTTTACCACAGTGTGTATGTCTGAGACGGAGACAAATGATCCAATTAAAAAGACCCCACATGGTTGATGACTTGCTCCCAGTCACAGCATATCAAACAATTTCATCATAAATTGTCAGGATAGTCTAGTCTCATTAAGTAGAAAATAATTTATAGCTGATTGTAAAACAATTCAATGTCGTGGAAAGCAGTACAAAGCAAAATGGACTATATTTAATCACAATTTTTAGCCATCTTTAAAAGTAAAAAAGCACTGACCTCAGTGTTGAGTTCATAAGAAAATGAAGCTCATAGTGGAACTTTAATTCACCTCAGCTTCTAAAGCAGGCTCCTGTATTCAAGTGTGCTCACCAGGGTAAGTTTGACCTCCTGAGTCTCTGTATCGTCGCTCCACACTGCTGTGCTCATACAGGGCCACTATGAGTCTAGCTGGCAGCCCAGCCAGTTTCAGATGCTCTGGGCTGTTCAGCTGGCTGGCTATCAGTGTATTCTCAGTAGCCGAGCGCTGGAACTGCAGCTTCAGCTTGGAAAGAAAGGTCTCCCCTCTGGCTCGCGCTGCCTCCTGCTTGGGATCAGAGGGGAGGGGATTAAAACCAACCAATGTCTAAAAAAAACAAAAAACTTTATAAATTTGACACAGTTTAAGTCTGATACTGTATATTTCTCCAGGTGAAAACCCACAAATACTGACCTCAAGGTTTGGATTTTTCAGCCATGTATCTCCAAGAGCCAAACAGAACCTAAGTGACTGAGTCTTCTCATAGCCTGTAGAGAGCAGGAAACGATTCAGTGCATATATACAAACATACAGTACCAAGCAGTGTAGTGTAGTGGGTGATCTGCAGGTTAGACCTGGTGGCAGTTCCTGGGTGATCTTGTGGGCTGTGGCAGCAGCCCACTCCGGACTCTGGATGCAGTGGATGTACTTCATCATGGTCTTAGCCACCTCAAAAGTCTCCTTTTTGTAGCCATGACTTTGACCTTTTTTCCTCTGCTCCAAAAGTAGAGGCTTCATCTTCTTCTCAAACACGTGGTTCGCTGCTGACATATATAACTTGTCAATGCTCACCTGCAAGAGACAGGAAGATTTGAATAACCTCAATAACAATCAAACTTTATTGATGAATCCTTAATTTTGGGGATTTTACAGAGTAAGACTACTTTTTAGATTAGTGAGGTGTACCTTCAACAGTTTGCTTATCAGAAGAAGAGTAGGGAATGTCTCCTCACTGAGCTCAGGAGCTGAACACAGAAATGTATTTTAGTTTCCTCAGTCTTAACACATCTCATTAACTCCTAATATTGATAAATTTATATATTAACAATAAAAATACAGTTTTGTCAACTGAAGCTTCACAAAGAAGTCCTAGATGGCGAACACAGTTAAAAGTGTTTAAATATTCATCTATCACCCACTTGAGGAACTCGAGTTCATTCTGATTTACAGGTGGTTAAAATATCTGAAATGACGTCAGGACGTAAAATGAATTAAGAGCTTTTCCTTCCTGTTAGATTACACCTAATACCAACAGGCAACAAGTGCAGATCTAATAAAATCGGTAGAGTAAGCGTCATCATCATCAGAGACCATTCCTGGTTGAAATTATTGGCGCCCCATAATTTTAAGTACAGAATTTAGAATATCTTCAGAAATAAATTGATATTAATCAGTTTTGTAAAATCAAAGTATTTTAATAAAATGTCCAAGCTTACTGAAAAAAAGAAAAAACAAAACAAAAACAATGCTTGCATAATTGTGAAATTATACAAACAGAAAATGTACCCCAGATACAAATTATTGGCCGCTTCACTAGTATTTGGTTGCAGAACCTTTGGCAACAATGGCAGCCTCTAAACGTTTCTTGTAGCCATTTAGAAGCTTCTTGAACCTGTCTGTTGGCAGTTTCTGCTACACTTCCACTTCTATGCGTTCAAGCTCTTTTAAGTTTGCAGGAGACCTCTTTGCAACGGCAGATTTCAGCTCTCTCCAAAGCTTTTCAATGGGATTTAGGTCAGGACTCACTGCTGTTCAGTTTAAAACAGTACATCTTTTACTTTTCATTCATTCTTTTGTCCTTCTGGATGTTTGCTTTGGATTGTTGTCCCACTGAAAGACCCAAGACCTTCACATCAAACCTAGTTTTCTGACACTAGGTAACACATTTCGCTGTAAATGCCTTGGTAATCCTCTGATTTCATCATTTTGTTGATACATTCAGTGCCTCGAGGACCAGAGGCAGCAAAGCAGCCCCACAGCTTGATAGTAACCTCCACCATGTTTTACTGTAGCTGATCTATATCTTTTCCTTATGGGCTTCATTTCGTTGCTTATAAACAAACTGATGCGCTGCATTTCCAAAGAGCTCTACTTTGGTTTCATCTGACCACAGAACATTATCCCAGAAAGACGGTGGCTTATCTATGAAAGTTTTGCAAACATTAGTTTTGCCTTTTTGTTCCTTTCTTTCAATAGTGGTGTTCTCCTTGACCTTGGCCCATGAAGCCCTACTTGGTGTAGTGTACTTCGTATGGTACGGGGTGAAACCACCAGACCTCCAGATTGCTCCAGGTCAGCCTGAAGCTCTTTAGATGTCTTGTGTGGTGTTTTTTCCACAATCCGCATCAACCTTCGCAGACTTCTCTCATTGAGTTTCTTCTTAGCACCGTGTCCTGGAAGCGTCTTAACAGTTTTATGACTGTGAAACTTCTTGATAACATTACAAACTGTTGAAACAGGGATTTCAAGATCTTTGGCAATCGCCTTGTAGCCTTTGGAATTGTTATGTTTTTTGATAATAGCATTTTGGACGCTCTCAGACAGCTCTCTTGAGTAGTTTTGCTGGAAACTGCAAACAAACATCCCCTTTTTATGCAGTAAAACCATCATTCATTGGTTAATTCAGGTCATGTGAACACTGAAACTAAGCATAGATGAGTCTTACTTGTTTTTTGTTTGTTTGAGGAACTAATTTAAATTCATCAAAAGGGTGCTGATAGTTGTGTCAAGCATACATTTTTTGTCTGTATTTTTTATTTCACTGTATGAAAGCTATTTTTTTGTTGTTGTTCAGTAACCTTTGATATTAAATATTCTGATTATACAAAATTGGTTCATTTGCATTTTTTTCTGAAGATATTCTGAATTCTGTACTTAAAATTCAGGGGTGCCAATAATTTCAACAAGGACTGTAATTTGAGTTTGTCATCAATAATAATGAAGAATGAAAATAAGAAGATTACAGCTGCTAACTCACAGATAATCTTCCAGTAATGTTTGGTCTGCATAAGCAGGTGGAAGGGCAGTCTGCTGTTGGACAGGTTTGGCAGGAGGTTGTTTTCCAGAAGATATGTGTTCTCCACGTCTGATGGAGGAGAGACTCGTTTGTAGGATTTCAGGTGCTGAAGGAGGCCCATTGCCTGTGCATTAAAAAGACACTGATTGAAAGCCGGCAGAAAACGTTTTGAAGACAATGAACTATTTAATGTTAAATGTGTTTTGTTTTTTTTGTTTTTTTTCTTCAATTTTTTACCTGACTTATGGAAAAGCTGGTCACATTCTCATCTGCAGCCTGTATGATCTTCAGCACTACTTCGATCCTCTCATAGTTGTAAGGGCTGAGCTGTATGAAAAAGGCATTTTGCAAGTTAAGTGAATAGAAAACTTTGATTCTGTCTGGGATAGAAAGACAGAAAGAATTTGATACTCCAACAGTTGCAGTGGTGTAGTTCAGTCTTATGCTGAGTCTATCCTAAGTACAGTATGTCAGTAATTCCTGAAAAAATTCAAGTGACTGCTTTGGCAGGCAAACATGAATATTAGGCATGCTGTCATTTAAATGTTACACTAAAGAGATTAATTACCAGTAATTAAACACACTGGTGTTACTGAATTTTCTTGGATCAGCGGCTGGGTGATACTGAAACAGCATTATTCTCTATCAGAATTCATTCAGAAATTTCACTCATGTATCGGTGCTTAAAAATCATCAACACTGAGCCCTCACATTAATGAGAAACTACTTTAAAGACCTCCCTCTTCCAATTTGCCCCCCATGCTCAAACCTTGAATAGGGCAGCACAGAGACTGTCGGTGAGCTCGCTGGTGCTGTGTAACATCGGGATAATCAGCAGGACTCTCTCCAGTGCATCTGCGTGACACAGAGGGTGCACCTCTTCCTGTCCTGCACCCAGGTCGCCTGCACCTTCCTCATCCCCTTGGAGCAGCAATAAGGTGGTAATGTACTGGTTGATGACACAGTCACGGTCTAAACCAAAAGTGCTGCAGATGTATGCAGAGGGTGACTTTTAGCACAGTCTGGACCCCAAGTGAAATTTTATATTCAACATTGAAATAGACTGAAAAATTTGACACTGTAGAGTGAGTGGCTGACCTGCAGTACTGGAGGATAATGTCTGGGGTGATCCTCCTGTTTTTCACCAGAACAGGGATCAGACTACTCTTCATCTCAGGCCGCTGACGGAACACTGGCTGGATGGATATCTGCAGCAGATCAGTGGTCGCATGTTAAATGTCAAGTCATGCGAAAGAGACACCAACCGAATGCCCCCGGCCTTGGCCCTTGAGCTCAAGTGCTGCATTACCTCCAATTTGCCAAGCTTGATGCCCCACTCAGCGTCAGTGATGACAGAAAGAAACTTGTGTTGTTCCTCTGCCTCGTCGTACAAGCAGCAGAGATTGGCCCCGATCCTGGCCACAGCCTGAAATAATCAGGACACAGTTGCTGATTACATTTGCTGATTATATCGAGGATGGAGATGTGTACATACACATGCATGTTTATTGTATATATAAACAGTTTTCAACAAACTGCTTGATGTTTGGTCATGGCTGATCTTAAAAAGCTTATGATCTAAAACAGGATTCAACAATCAGTAAATATGATATACACAGTGTACAACCTTTTGTGATTGTGGCAATAAATTACCATATAAATCCACTTCAGACGGCCCTTAAGTCTCCAGCTGATCAGGTGAGCAAAAATGTCCCACAAAGTCCGATTTTTATGGACTGATGTCAGTGTCATACCAACCTAATCCTCCTTCAAATCCACAGAATAACTGCTTCCCTGAGTTTCCATCACCAGTATTTATTCATTTGCCTGGTTCTCTCTCTTTAATTTCCATTATTGATACAATAAACGGTTTGACAATGAAGTGAAGATAAACAGTGATCATACTGCCTACCAAGATTTTGTCATAGTTTTGCCAGGTGTTGTCAATAACCTTCCACAGTATTTTGAAGACTTCTGCTTTGGAGAGAAGCGTACAGAGTCCAATAGCCAAATCACAATCAACCACTCTCCAGTTGAACACCTGCAGCACATGGAAAATAGAGATGCAGTTTGTTTATTTGAAAATATACTAACATTCAGTGAATCTGCTCCTACCCTCTCATGACACCAGATTCAACAGACTCACCTTGTTTAAAAGGGCCACAGCCACAGCATTCAGAGAGGATGTAGTTGTTTTTTGGAGATTATTCAGGCATATATTGTACTTCTTAAGCTCCTGGGTATTATAAAGCTGAGAAACACACATTACAAACGTAAAATATTTTGCTCAGTCTCACTGGCTAGTAGCTAAAGCTATAATAAAATCATAATTTGTCCAGAAATACTTAAGGCAATCGTACTCATAGCACCACTGGACATGTTGCAGTCATACCTGTACGCTTAGCTTTATGTCCATAACATTAGAGGTGACATGCTGCAGGCAGCTGCCGTATGAGTTGACCAGCACTCTGAGGGCCAGCTCCAGCTGACTGCACTCCTGTAACATCTGTAGCATGTTGGACAGGGGACCCAGGAGGGGCCGCAGGTAGTTTGAACCTACATGTGAGCCCAGGCAAAGCACAAGGTAAACTTTCAAAAGTACAACTTTAAAAAGAAAAAAGGAAGTCTCTACTCAAATACCTACCATCTTCAAATGAGCAGTGTGACAGACAGGAACAGTCCAGTGGGTACAGTTTGGTATCTGCGAGAAGGGGAATAAATTAGCATAGCAGCTGAGGAAACCAGCCAGCTGCAGAGAGCCTAAGGTTGTGAAATCCTAAATAGACATTAAATAGATGATAAATTGGGGATCTTCTTACCTCGAGAAATAGGCAGCAGGCAGTTGGTAATTTCATACTGGACAGGGAGCACAGACACTGGGTCCAGAACAATGCAATCTTCATTAAAAACATCCTGGAAGCTCCACTGATCATATGGATGTTTTTCTGCCTCTAAGGTCAAATCCTGTGACATTACACGATTAAAATACAAAGTTAATTTAATGCATTCGGTTAATTTTTGAAAGAGAACCGTTAATTAAATGTAATTTTATGAAATATTTTCTTACTTATTTCTTACTTGGACAAATTTATGGGAACTATTAAAATATTCTTATTAAATAAAAAGTCTTTCCTGTAAAAGCACAAAGTCACACTTGAAAATTATGTCTAAATCCTCTAAGACATTTCACCCGGTAGATTCCCAGTTCCTAATATGTAAAATATGATGGCTGATTTAAATGTCTGCAGACAAATAACAAATCAAGTACTAACCAGACCAAAATAAAGTAAATGAAGCCTTATTCTGTGGAAAAAGATAAGATACTGACCTTGGCTATAAAGCCATAGTTGTCTGATAACTGACACTGATGATAGACATCCATAGCTATCCGTGTGCACTTGCAAAGCTCCAGGCAGTCCAAGAGCAAATCTGTAACAGTTACTGTAATGTTAACTTTAGGGATTTTGCAATTGACTAATTATTTGAAAGCAGCCAAGAACTATTTAGCCCAGATGTTCTTTTAGACTGTTAAAATGTTTTCACTGTTAGTTGTCCCTAACGCATTTTCAACAAGACAAGATAAACTATTGCAAATATATTGGAAAGAATAATTTTTGCATGTTCTACAGCTGTGCTGTTTGTGTGTCATCTGTGGGATTTGTAGCTAATACTTTTTGCTGTACTTGAAATGATTTCCACAAGAAAAGTGTATTTGTTATTTACTGCAAGATATCCCAGCAAATTAACAAAGATCAAAAGGTATCTAATCTAAAAGCTGAGTTATAAATAGTGCGCTGATTTATGTAACAGTTGTTTTCACCAACATAGAATGTTTTTGAACATTGCTGATGTTTACACGTCTTCTTTACCTGAGTGGCACACAGTGATGGCCTGGCAGGCGAGATCGTGGATAACTGCCGGCAAGTCCATGTTATCAGGAAGCACCATGGGCACATCTGCCTCCAGCATCTGGCATAATGTCTTGGCAGCAGTGAACAAAACCTTCCCTGTGCTGGTGTTATAGTGGTGTTCATACAGCTCACTGAAGACACGACAGAAAAAAGAACAAAGATAACGTGAGGGGCCTCACAGCACTTTAAATGTTCAAACTATATATCAAGCATTTCAGTAAGAACACATGGGTGGGAAGTTTACAGCAGCAAGCCCTATCAGTTTCCCACCCCTGCATTCATGCTCACGGCACAGCGTCCGCACATGCAAACCTGAGGATCTTGAGGGCCTTGTCCACCTTGCCCACTCCCAAAGCTCGCAGGGCCAAGTCAGACCAGAGCTCCTGCTCGGTGCGCTGCAGCTGTCTTCCTAGACGACGTAAGCCAGCTTCTGTGGAGATAGTCTTGGTCTTGCCATCTGGATCATTAGCCACAACTGGAGTTGTCATAGCCTTCGCCTTAGATGAATGGCGGCCACGTGTGTTTTCATAGGCTGTGATGTGATGCTCCTGAATCTGTTTTCTGATTTTTGGATCCTCATAGTTGGAGGGGGTGAAGAAAACATCAAAGTCCTCCTGAAAGAAACAGACAAAAAAGGCTGCAGTTTAAACACCAAATCAAAGGACAGATGGAATAACATTTAAAAACATTCCTTAAATGGAGCTCACCTGTAGGTGGGCAATCGCCTTGAACATGATGAGGTTGTTCTCACACTCCATGCTTTTCAGGGCATCATCTGCAGAGGACACAAAAACCTGGTATCACTCTTGGACGTTCAGGTTCACATCTATAAGATTTCTTTCCCTCGCTTTTGTCTGTAAGCCGCGTTTAGACAATCAATGTCTGCTCTTTTTTATATCATTACAGGTCACAGGAATATAAAAGGTGTTTTCAAAGCATCCATTTGTTTGATTTTTTTTTACTGCTCCAGATAGTAAATTTCACTTTCCTGAAGCATCGAACACATGCAAGTCAGAGCCTAAGGTCCGCTCAAGTACTGGAGCTGAGATGAAATCATTGACTTTGAAACTCAGGTTCCTGATTGAGGGACAATTTGTTCCCTGTGTCACCCTGCTGTTAATGTTTTAGAATTGAGTATAAGTGAATACTTGCGTTTTTGGATTATGTGCAGGTATTTCAGAGCCTCCACCATCACCTGAGCTATGACCATCTGGTGCTTCTTGTGCTATTGAAATTAGGCCAAGAGAAAGTTCAGATGTACAAAATGACAGAATGAACAGTATGCTCACCATAATGCTGTTCTACCTTTTATGTTCAGATCTTGAGGTGGCAATTGATTGACTGAGACACACGCACACACACACACATGCACGCATAGACACACTCCCCTTTAAATTTCATGTATGATCATGTACAAGTTCTTTGCTTTAGATTTACAGTAGATAGACAGGGATAATCCTGGTATATCTGTCAGCGGCAGCAGAGACGCAACATTGAAATGACATTTACTGCTAAGCAAGAACAACCTTTGGTTTTCTAAAGCATCTTGAAATACAACAACATATGACCTCTGTAGTCTTGAAATTGCATCCACAAGTACCTAAAATGCAAATTAACTTTGATTTCGAACACGTGCCATCTTCCCTCTCCTCACCTCGTCAGATATGTGGACTTTGTCCTCCAGCTGCAGCCTTGCCCAGGATGTGAGATGCTCGACCACACACACCGCCTCTGCAGAGGACAGCTTCTTCAGAACTGTCATGCATTCCTCAGTCTGCAAGCAGCACAAAAGACTTCCTACCAACATGCCAAGAATGCATTAAGAAGATACAAAATTCAAATTTGTCGATTTCATGTTTCCGCACAGATAAGCATACCTTGCCGTGGCCAATCAGCTGGATGAGATACAAGTAATTTATCTGCGCGGTTGGAAGTTTGTATGCATCAGCTAGTGTCAGGGAGTCCTCTAAGGACATTGGCAAGTCTTGCTTCAGGATGTATCTAATCAGTGTCTGGGAAAGATATATAGGGATCAGAAAGTGTATAGGCAGGCATAACAGTCATATGTCACATAATTAATCAAATCAAACTTACCATAATTTGATTGCTGTTAGAAAGGTTGAAGTTACGGATCCCGTAGCCCCTGAGAAGTTTCCTTATCTCCATCAGACGGTAGCTCTCCTTTAAAAGCTCTTGTCTGGAGAATAAATCAGGTAGAAGAAAATCAAATGAACGCTGCAAATGTTACTTAATGTTGTTACATTAGGGCAAATTATTTCAAGTTGAGGACAATGTAAACATACTTTGGTCCATCCATCTCTAGGTACTGCTGAACCAGTTTTTCCACCACATTACTCCAGGGTACAACAGCTTTCTGCATGATCTCCAGCACAGCATCCACCATCAGCTGTCAGGAAATACAATCATGCGAGATTTCACAACTCCCAGAAGAAACAATACTGTTTTTCACCATCTTAGTTACTGGCTTTTCTGCTGCCTTTTTGCAGGGTTTCACTCAGTTATTTTTGCTCATGAACCTTTTGCATGCTGTGAACTGTGTGAGTGTAGCGGTGTTATGAAGCTTACATCAGTGTCCGTCATGCAACCTAGTACAGCGACTGCTTTAGCTTCCCATTCTGTGAAAAGTGTTGTGGTCTGAGAACTGCATCGCTCCAGCAGATCCTAGTGAGGATGAGATTGAGAGGAGAAACAAAGGACATCATCGGGCATTTGGAAAATTAAATGTGAGTCCCCAGTGCGCTTGGCTGTGGTGGAGTTTTACCTTGATATACTGTAGAAGTAGCTCATCAAAAGGAATCTCATGCTCCTCAGCATATGGCAGGATGCTGTTTTCCACTGTGGCAGCGATCAGCTCTGGAGCCGGCACTTTGTCCAGCATGAAGAATGCGACACTCCGTACACTTCCCTTTCAAATTAACAAAGGAGAAAATTTATTAAAATAGGAAAAACAACTTTTTTTTATTTACTCAGAATGTACCAAGAATAGAAACCATTCACAAACACGACGTGGTGGACAAAATTGAACATGTTACAATATGATGTGATTCATGGCAACAATGCCACAATGCTTTTAAGAGAGAGGATTTTTATGAGTTGATTTTTTTCATAATGAAATAACACGGAAACTATTATATCCATATTACAGTCTGATACCTCTAGTCATCTACTGACATCTAGAGACATGGATGAGCATTACTTAAGTTTCTGCATTTAAGTCATTTTTTGTATTTTTTGCTAAAACTATTTAACCCTATACAATTAACTGTGGCCTACATAAGATGCATGAAGGTCATTTGAAGCTCAGGCGTAATTAGAATACATCAACTAATAAAAGACAAACCTTCTCAAAGACTGAAAGTGAAAGCCTGCAGTTGTATTTTCGGTGGAGGTCCAGCAGTTGACGGAGGTTGGAAACCAGGGACTTGAGGTTCTCCATCTCTTCTGCACCGTAATTATCATCCTTATAAAAAAAGATACAAACAAACACGGACCACATAAAGTCATGATAATTAAGTTACGTTACATGCTCACAGGTAGATCATCATTGTGAAAGCACACACTCTGAATCAAAGCAAACAGAGAAAATGTGGCTAACTTACAGATGTCATCCATGTCCATAAAGAGGGCAGTCCCAGCACTGCCAAGTCCAACCCGTTCTGGGGCCAGGCACCCTGGAAAAACATTAACAACTATAATCATTGTTTAAACTATGGTGAAAGGCTCAAAGGCTTTGTGTTTTATACAACTAATTCAATAAAATAAAAATGAACTAATCTAAAAAGTTATCTGAGATATATAATGAGTGAACTGTGATGGACAGCATTTTCCCCCACTTTATTTATTACTGTTATTACTGCGATTTTAGCCTGTAGTTTTTTTTTTCCTTAGGTCATCAAAATCGTTAGGAACTTCAAATCAATAAATGCTCATCACCACTGGTAATCTCTGCATCTTTTTTATTTACCTTTTCTGTTAGCTCCAGATTCCTTGCCCTCTGCTCTAGCCATCTCGCCAGGATTTTCTATGGGCACATAGAGATAGAACTTTTACTTCTGAAAACATAGCACCATATGGGTAAGATGACAGTATTTTATACTTGAGAGAATGTATCCTACCTGTCCTGTTGGGAGCGCTCTCCTCACAAAAGGAACAAAAACTGTCCTAAACCAAGGACAGAGGTCTTGGGATGGCAGGTCCTCTGGGATGGCACTGAGCACAGCCTCAAGCTTGCTCTTATCAAACTCCACTGCAACCTGTCCCTGTCACAAAACCAAATAGTAAGCACCATCACAACTGACACAACACTACGATATGTCTCACACAAAGTTTGCTTTGTTTGGTCATTTTCATCGATGCCAGGGTTGAATTCATGTGTTAGAATTAGCCTGCATTATTTCCTGAAATTATTGATATACTGTATACACACGACAGTGATCATGAGAAACTTTGCACATTCATGCTGGTGAATGAATGAAGCTCTTCTGATTGAATTATTTGTTACCTCATATCTGAGCCAAAGAAGTTGTGCGCCCTTCATGTCTCCTTCTCTTAAGTGTGTCAGAATGTCTCCTAAATTGTCAGTGCTGTTCAGAAACTCAATCCAGGCAATTCCACTATGGATGACAGAGTAACATACTAAAGTAAGATATTAATGTAGATAATGGGAAAACCGCAATATGAAAATTTTGCTGTATGGCACAAAAATAAAGTATTGGCCACTGAACGTACTTGAAATTTTCGAGGCCGTGCAGGCTACAGAACGTTGCCAGTCTGGCCAATGCCTCTTGGATCTGTAAGGAGGAGTATCGTGTGGCAGCGTGGTTTAACATCTTCTCTGCTGTGTCAAAGGTCGGCCATGGAGCTTTGAGACAGTATTCCACCACATACTGCTCATCCTGCGGAAAAAACAAAAAAAACAAACTAAAAAACAAACCAACTTCTATTAGTAAGGGATTGATATTTGATACAAATTTTGATTTGCTAAGATTAACTCAACAAGCCATGTTTCATAAGCACTATGGAACAATAAACTGGGATTAAACTAAATATTCAAACAGGGCTCAAAAACAGCATTGTTATAGTGCTTTCACACATGAACTGCATCCCTGAACCTTTCTGTTCAGTTGTATGTGAGAACACAAATGTCCGAATCAGTTGAACTGGACATTAAACTGACTTAACCCTGCCAGCTCCCTTGTATAAAGTCCTTCCAATGTCCGAATGAGCCAATATGTGAATAGAGCAGGTCATTAGCTGGAAAATTCACTGCGAGCATGTAGGCGTGTTGATGACGTTTCAATCCTGCCTAACGGAGTATTTCCAGTAGGTGAGAACACAGCTCACGTGGACCATCTCCTGTTGTGTGCTACATGTGTGAACTCCAGACCTGTGTCCAGACCTAACTCTCCAGACACTGTCCAGAGTTCAATTGAAAAAACGGCTTTACACTCACTGTGATCTTCATTAAATTGGTTTTGGCCTCATCCACAAGTTCAGACCACACATCTTGTCCATAGCCACCCACCGATGCAGAGGCCAGCTGCTCCAGCACAAAGTCAAGCTTCACCTTGTAAACAAGCTGGGGGGAAAAAAAAAAAAAAAATATATATATATATATATATATATATATATATATATATATATATATATATATATATATATATATATATATATATATATATATATATATATATATATATATATATATGCGTATAGTCCCTGTTGGGGTAGTAAATTACCTCCAGCTGCACCACCATTTTAAAGTAACAATACTGCTTCTACACTATTTTTTTTTTTCACTTAAAAATCATACATCTCTGGTCAATTAGCAAAGATCTTACATCTTTTATTCCACTGTCCACTGCGGTCAAAGGACAAAACATTAAAAAGTCTAGCCCACAAAAGTCACGTGAATTTCATGCTTCTTTACAAGACAGACAGAAAGACAGACACAGACACAGACACACACACACTTACTTCCAAATCCAGCTCAAATGTGATGGCAAACTTCTCAGCCTCTTCAAACATGTGTTTGTGAAGAAGTCTGCTGAGTCTGGGAACAACAGAAAAGTCAAATAAGTCAGATTATACTGGCATTGTATCCTATCACGGTTGCACAAACTGCAATTTCTGTAGATATGTGTCCATGTATTAAAGTCAGGTACCTGTTTTCAGGCAACGCCTCTGTGAAGCATCTGACTACAACAGAAGATATAGGCTCTCCCCTACTACTTGAACAAGAAAAAAAAAATACTTTAATATCTTAAAACATTGACCTTAATGCTCAAATTGTGGCTTACCATCACATCATTGTAATCATACAAAACCAGTCCTACCTTTCTGGGTTCTGACAAATCGCCTCAACTAAATAAATCGTGTCCTAAAATCAGAGGACAAAACAACTGGCTTAAATGCGCAGCACTCTTAACACCTAGAAATAGAAAACGCAAAATCCATACAACAATTTAATGACTGTTGATTTTTTTTTTACCATGTTTATTTTTGTCTGGACAAGACAGGAGACTGAAGAGACATCCAGAGAGTAGCAAATAGTCATGGAGGGCAGAAATCGTATTTGTAGTGAGTTGATCTAAGAAAAAAAAGAAAAAACAGTATATCAAGTTCAGAATAGGACTTGAGACAATCATTTATTGCACTTTCTTCAAAAGGAGTTCTACTGCTACCTGACTGTTGTCTTGTCTTGTTAGTGCAATCATCTTCACGGTGCCCTTGTCTTGACTGTAACACACATATATTAATTTACATTTTCAATATCATTCAAAGGAAACACACAGCTACAGTTATTAATAAAAACATGATACATACGCCACCATGGAGGCAGAGCCACATTCTGTGGTGAGTTCAAAGTCATGAATGGCAAGATCCGGCCAACAGTTAATCATGACAAGGAAATGCAGGTCCCAAAGACTCAGGACATCCTGAGACCAAAGAAAAACCCAAAGTCCTCCATATGTAAACTTCAAATACTATATGATTGAATAACATGCACTGGTATATCAAATAGTTCATGCTGATACCACTGAACTCACCTCAGTGTCAAGAATATACAAGAGATTTTCCACCACCACCATCTTTCTCACGCCTTTGAAATAAACATAAGGAGAGGATATTACAACTCCCGCACAAAATGTACTTTAAGAGGCACTTCAACTTTTTACATGTTTCACAACTGTTTCACATTCTGTTTCCATTTCTTATTTTTTTTTTCTTTACCCAATTCTTTGTGTTTTACTATATATTTCCCTACAAAATGCTCCTGCATTCATCACTTGTTGATTACAGAAGCGAAAGGTTTATCATGTAAATGATAGTACACATTCAACATCTCTCAAAAGGCACATTAAATATGTGTAGCTAAATACTGTCCATAAATCAAGAGCTTACCTGGAATTAGGTTATTGTTGACGGAGCGAGCAAGACACATCATGGCCTGATGAGGGTCCATTGTCCAGTGAGTGACAACATTCTCTTTATCCCCCTGTGAAGATAATAATGTTGAGACAAATCGAGAAATACATCTTGTTTCATTGCTTTATATAAGGAGTAACTGACATTCCTAGAAAGGTTTTAAATAGGATTGAAACTTAATTCAAAGTTTGTCTTTATTTCGTGTTAAAGATTGGTTTCAAGTTTATCTTGAAAACATACTTAGTTTGTGTGTTGTCCCACAGCGGTGGGACTGTTTTTTTAGAAACAGTAACACAACTGTGTTTTTAAAAAGACAAATCTTATCCTGCAAGAATATGGATGCAAGTAGTGTATGCGAATGCTTAATTTACAATAAAATGTCAAATTAGCTGCTTGGGATTTTTTTTATGAAGCACTGTAACAGAATAAAATTCAATTAAAAATGAAATACAGAAAAATGAGACTTGAAGCAGCATAGAATGAGCAGGGACTAAAACAAAATGAGCAATAAATATTTGTATCATGGTCCATAAGTAGAGTTTCTTATATTTTGAACTTTAAATGTGCTTTCATTGACATGTAACCAAAGCATCATAACTGAAGGCTTTGAATAAATTATTAAAACTTCTCTAACAGACACTGACCCCGATGATTAAATGGATTTCATGGCCCAGACTGAACATCACTGCTGTACTGCAGCCCTCGTCATGGTAATCCTTAGTGGAGCAGAAGTCTATCTTGATGAAACACTGAAGCTGAATTAAAGAAAAGAGTGATTATTTATCTGCTGTTCAAAAAAAATGTTATTCACTATTGCATTAACTTACCTCTTTCAAAGCTCCCACATCCATTTTTTCAATGGCTGGTTTGGCAAAAAAAAAAAGAAAAAAAAAAAGGAATGTTTAATTTGGTCAAAAAAGCGGCTCCAACAAAACTTTAAGTCAAACGTAAATAATATTTTAATACCTGTCTCAATCTTTGCCAAAGCAAGGTTTGTAATGTGGAAAAACCCATCCTTAATGAGAAGAAAAACATGGTACATCCCTGTCAACCAGAAACACACAATTCAGAATTCAGATTCAGAAAATTTAGAGTATAAATTTCAAATTTCTTCGTGTTTCCAGCACGCGTTACGTATTCATTTCTAACACGCGATTCTTCTAAAATCCATATAGAAATTTCACCTAAGGACGCCTTGTCCTCTTCTATGATGAGATAACGATATGTTTCCTTATCTCCACTGGATGGTTTATCCACCAAGGCCTACAAACCCAGAAAATGACACAACATGTTAATAATGTACATTGTTGATACATATCATGCAGCACAAGCCAACCTCAGAAAAAAACCAAACAAAAAACAAAAACAAAGCACAGTTATCAGGGGTATTATGGCTGTTTCTATCATGTATAGTTGAGTATCATTCTTCAAGTGGTGTAGGTGAAATCAGATATTACAGAAATACAACAATGTAAGATCAGACACAGACTGATCATATTTAATGTAATCCTGCTCTAGGAGGCCTTATAAATATTAAAGAAACACTCATACCCTAGTGAGAAGGATTCTCTTGTGTGGAACGTAGATCAAATGAAGGTTTCCATTTCTTTCACAGACCATCATAAACTTTCCTTCCAGGCACACATCAATAGCATCCACATCAGTTTCTGAAAAATAAATCTTGGTCTTAATGTACAGTAGTTACCGTGACAAGTCAAACTCTCATTGTTGGAAAGACATGATGAAATCTGGCATGCGACTGAACCTTTACAGCATCCTCAGACTGATTTTGTTTTTACTAGATGGCGAGCCTTAACAAAGTGAAAGCAGTGTCCATCAGTCATCTTAACAAATTCTTGGACCAGCTGATTTGGATGCAGCCACACAGGCAATCTCAGAGGACCCAAAATGACATCTGACAGATAGTAAACAGTGTGAAGAAGCAAGGGGGACCATAAAATCAATATGTATACCAAAGTGAAGAAGCAGCAGGATGGTCTGATAGCTCTGGTCAAACAGGATAACCGTCTTGTCAGCAACAACAATGCTCCAGTTTGAACCACTGGAGGAGGAGAGATGGGGATCTGTCTGCACCTGCAAGAACCAAGCATTTCCGCCCAACCACCGACCAGCGCTGTCATTAGCAGGGTGATAGACTGTACTATTGGGATGCAGACAGGGGCACCAGAGCATCTTCGAGTTCGGATACAGTAAATATCCACATTAAACGTTACCTCATTGGCAGTGGAGATCTTGACCAGTGTATCCACCTGATAAAGGCCGCTACCATTTTCCTCCCTTGACACGCTGCCCAAACGGACAGTGTTTGTATCCTCGTTGGTCAGAAGTTCAACGTCGTTCCACATCGCCATTTCGTAGAGCTCCACTTTACATGGAAGAAATGTGATCGTTCTTATTTTGAACTAAAAAGGCTTCCATATGATTTGCTCATCCACTTGAAACGGGACGGATTAGATCGGGCAGCTAAATTAGCGTTATCTAGTAATTCAGTTGCCTTTTAACGTCAACTTCTAATGTTATAATAACGCTGCTGCTAGCAATTCAGGCGAGAGTTACAAAACCAGCTCAATCTAAAATGAACTGCTGATATCTATAAGCAACGGCGAATTGGCGGATTACATTATCGATACAGTTGATAGTAACTCACCGCTGAAATAATCAGATAGCCGCAACACACATGATCGACATAACTCAACAGTTTAAGCTTTAGAATTTGGCGGGCTGTTGTAGGTTGACAGAGGATATTTAGATTTATTTTCCCCTGAGTTTTGCCTTCCAGATACAGCTTCCGTCGCAGGGTACGTACGAATTCTGCCTCCTTCGTAAGGACTAGCATAAGTAAGCCCCCACCACAGCTCCTATTTTAATGTTATCCATCTGTAACGTAAATCTGACCCACTTAATTGACGGGGCTTGTTTGGCCTGCACACAGCCTTAGAGTAAGCGCCGCCTGAGAGGCTAAATTTAGGGGGAAATGTGCGTCTTGATCACAAAGCGGTGCGGGGCATTGCCGAAATGTCTAAAGAGTCTTGTCGCGTTGCCAGGTTGGATAGGAATCGGTCTATTGTGTGGTCTACTGATGCATTTTCGACAGTGGTTTAATGATAAAGGCGCTTTCATTCACCACTAATTATATATTGGCAGACTACTGAATCATTTGGAGTAATTAACGAGGCATTTTTAAAGGGGGTTTAAAAGAAAAAAATACCAGCGCCATTCCTCTTATTCTGGCGATTCAAACTTGCAAAAGCCAGAACCCACAGTGGTAAAATTGAATATCTCGTATTACTCGTAATTATTATGTAAACATATATAGTTGAATTGACTTTGTTATAATTTGGTAACCTTTTTTGCCGTGCTCCATCTTCTTATTTGGTCCCTTCGATCTGCGTTCAACAATTGTTCGTAATTTCCATGAATCTAGGGGAGTCAAGAGGTAAAACCTGGCAACCCCGATCAAATCGGCTGAGCCACACGACAACTGCTAGCAGCTAGCTACCTCTACGTGTTCGTTTGCACAGTCAACAAAACAGCGGCGTTAAATCTACAGTGTGCTTCAGAATTATGTCGGTAAGTACCATAATATAACCATAATCAAGACATGTGTGAATGTAGCAACATCTGAATGGCGTTACTATCAGTTTACAATTCTATTCAGAAATATTTTTTTCTTAAAGATGGCGGTTAGCGGCAGCTCAGCAACCTAGCTAACGCTAAAATTGCTCTGTGATGGAAGTATGAATGACGAACGTAGAGGGATTTAGCTAATCTAGATATCATGATGGCTAACTGGGTATTTATTTTGTTCGACCATGCTTACCCTTTAATAGTCGGGGTACACTTTTCTGTCTAACACCTCATGAAACTAATTTAAATTCACTGGATGACGTATTTCGTAGTAGCGCAGCTAAGAGAATGGCCACATATAGAAAATCAGTAGCAGCTCGTTAACATTGTGAGGACCCTTGAGATAGATATTTAGTGGACTTTTAAGAGTAGGTACTGCTATTGATAGCGCGTTTGAAATCGCTGTTTTTAGTCTGTATGGATCTTAACCCCTGGCCCACTTACTAAATTATACCAATTTGTTTCAACTCTTGCATTCAGTGTTTATCATCTGACGGAAGAAGTATTCAAGGATGTCAAATGTATACCACAGAATGTTCACTGAGTTGGAAAGTGCTGAGCGTCAGAAGGCTGTGCAACAGACAACAAAAACAGAACGTGGAATAGAGGACACCAATTTTTCCCATGAAGAGAATGTATAAACACATAAAGAGAGGCTATAAAGCGCTGCAGCCCATCCTTACTAAAACCGTGCTAACTTAAATTTCCTTTTTTAATTAAATTCACTTTGCTGACAAGTGGTCTTAAACAATCGGTGAAAGGGGGTGTTAAAATAAATAATTTTATAGAAATAATCTCTAAATTAGGTTTTTTACACTAGAGTAATTGTGTTCCCTACCTTTATCCATAATTGTAGATCATTTATGTATAATTTCAGCATTAAATAATATTTCGTAGGGCTGAAAAACACAAATATTATCAGTCTTGCTTTTATTTTATTTTTAATTGTATTTTATTTTAAGGTTTTTTAATGGGCGATGAGCTGATGTTAAGAAATAGTTCACACCGCCTTTGGGAGTGTATTCAACTAGGACATCACTACTTGAGTAAACTGCACCACACTGATGTGCTGCTGCTGATTTTTCTCCTATCCATTTGTTATAGGCAAGTGACGACGACTCTGACGACTTGGCCAGAACAGGCTCCCCAGTTCATCACAGAAAAAAACACAGCATGGAGTCATCCAGATCTCCCAGAAGCTCCAAACACCACCATTCACGGTCAAGGTCACGCTCCAGGGACCGAAAACGTTAGTATACAGTAACAGTACCCATAAATGCTGAAAATGCTTTACTGTATGTTTGTCCAAATGTGCTCATCCTGAAAATGTAATTTTGAAACGTATATTTGTCAGCACTCTGCTTTCTGCTATCTCCAGGTGACAGAAAATACAGACGGAGTCGCAGCAGGAGCAAAGAGGTAATTGATAAATTAAGTCCTATGATTAGAAACAGATTTGATGTGATTTAGAAGGTCTTAAGTTATAGTCTAAGTTGTTAGTTTTAGGTCGAGGTGAGTATGTTCCATTAGGTTTGACATGTTACAATAACCAAAGTTTAATAATGAAAGAAATAGATGGAGATGGGCTTACTCACATGAAAAGGGTCCTTTTTTATCCTCCATATGCAGACATGTCTCAAAGGGAGCTTTCATCCTTGGAAATCTGTCATTATTTGTAACCATATTAAATGGTGAAGAGTAGATTTTTTTTTTTTTCCTTTTTTTTTTTTGTTAAATCCTGTGTGTAGATCACATGATAACATTTCTACAATAAATCATACTCAGCGTGCTAATGCACGAAGAGACTGAACAGAAGACCCTGCTGACATAGCAAAATAATATGTCTACTACTGGGAAAGGTAACTATCTGCCATTCAAACTCCTATTTGTCTCACACAATTAGTAGAAAAATTGGAATTAACTCTTGCATCTCTTGCAGCTAGGGATGGGCATAATTAATATAATGAGTCTTTCAATTAATCCAAATGGAATCTCATTGTGTTTTTTCCATAGCTATGTAAAATGCAGTTTTGTCTGACTAATTTATCTGTATAGAGTTACAACTACTGTCCAAACCATGTTCACATGAGATAAACACAGAAATGTATCAGTGTTCTTCATGTTAATTTATCATTGTGTGTTGTATGATTTGGATGATGTAAGTAGAGGAGCTGTGAAAAGTTAGTTGGATGCCCATCCCTATTTCCACCTTGCAATGAGTTCAAGCTCAAAGAATTTAGCTAATATTGAATTGTTCATGTTGATGAACTGACAAACCACATTTAAGTTTTTTCCTCAGAATCAGATCTTAAGGTTTGCATGCACACTGTTGAAAGATGTGAGAGGTTCCAAACATGCTGGTTTGGTTAATTTCTATAATTACAATTATGCAGTCCAATTTGTCTGTATCACAGAAATGCCCAGAGTTGCAGTCATGATCTGGCAATGAGATTCTGTATAGTTACAAAAGTGGATTTGATATGACAGGTTTTGTTTTTGTTTTGTTTTTTTTTTTTTTTTCATTTTTTTATTTATTTATTTTCAACTTGTCAAAATTTATTACATACCTTCTGCCATAAGACATGGTACTAACTCTTTTTGTTGCACTATTTTCCTGAAAGAGACAACTTCTTCTTAAAACAGGCACGAAAGAGGGACTCTGAGAAGCCATCAAAATCACACAGAAAAACAGATGAGCAGCAAGAGCATGAGAGACTTTCAGCAGAGAATGGAGAGGAGCGATCCAGGCGCAAAGACAGGAGGCCCTCCAAGGGCCGGAGCTTGTCCAGGTCACACTCACGAGAGAGGTTAGTCTGGTCAGTAAACTGCATAAAGAAATATGTTAAGCAAGTTTTCTAACTTGTTTAATGATACAGAAGAAAAGTTTGTATCAAGGGTCTTGATAGTTTCTCGATTAAATGCTGAGTTGGCCTTAATCATGCTTTAGCTAGAACTTATTTTGATACTTTTTTGGATAACTTTTATCAATTAAGTAAAGCCCCACAAATAACCAAAATAATCATAATTATTATCGTAGAACTTGTGGTCTCATTACAGACCACATAATGTTTTTGATAAACAGTAGATAATCTAACCATTTCTCAAGGATAAAATAGCACTTAGGTTCCTTTCTGTAATTTATTTGATTCATATTGATGGATCTTGTTACTTTCAGGCGGCATCACAGCAGAAGTAGGGATAAACGGCGATCACGGTCACGCAGCCGGGACAGGAAGAAGAAGGCTAGGTCTCGCTCAGGTTCAAAGACCAAACACCGTCATCATAGCAGAAGTCGCAGTAAGAGCAGGTGGGCTTAATTGAAATAAGATAATTACTTGTGCCGATTAAGTGTTTTTGAACCTTTGTCAAACGGTGTTGGCCATTCTACATGTCACTAACAATATATGTTCATTGAATTATTTGGGTTGTTCCACCAGGGAGCGAAAAAAAAGAAGTGAGAAAGTGCGCAGAAAGAGTCAAAGCAGGTCTGTTAATCCACCTGCCTTCCGGGGACGAAACACAGCTATGGATGCACAAGAGGCCCTGGCTAGAAGGTGAGGCAACACCTTACAGGACGTTTACAATATAGATAGCTGGTCATTCCGTACTGGCTGGCAATGATAGTGGTTCTTATTGCATCCAACTAATTATAGCTGCAAAGCTTTTGTCTTTGTTTAATTGACAAAGACCAAAATTGGTGCCTGGTGTAAAAGTCCCATTAATTTTTCCTATAAACAGCGTCACATGACTCACACTTCTATGGCTTGGATTGAAACTCTGTTGCACGTTGCCCCTCCTCTCGCATTGCCTTTGAATTCATTATAGTCGCCTTTTTAAATAAAGGCAAAATTTCTCAAAAATCCTTATTCAAATGTGATGTAGCTATCGATGGCTGACGTCTTCAAGATGTTTAGCTATGATTTTTTTGTTTACAGGTTTGGTTAAGGTCCATACGTATTATCATTTCTAAGTACACTGCACTGATCATAGTGTGTTCTTTAAACCATCTGAGTGAAATGATCTTCACTCTTTTTTTCTCTAGGCTGGAGAGAGCCAAGAAACTCCAAGAGCAGAAGGAGAAGGAAATGTTCGAGAAACAGCAGCAGCAACAGCAGGAGATAGCCGCAGGTGAGAAGCACTTATTGTGCCAAGTTTGAAAACCTTGATCATTTCAGTCAAAGCCAGTTATTTATGCTGGTCTGTGTATTTTATTTCCAGTAGCCGCTCCTATCGCTGCAGCTGCTGCTGCTGCTGCAGCAGCTGCCTCAAACCCTGCCCTCAATGTGGCAGCCCTCCTGGCCTCTGGGACGCAGGTCACACCTCAGATTGCCATGGCGGCACAGATGGCAGCCCTTCAAGCAAAAACTTTGGCAGAGACTGGTATTGCTGTGCCCAGCTACTACAACCCATCTGCTGTTAACCCCATGAAATTTGCAGAGCAGGAGAAAAAGAGAAAAATGCTATGGCAGGGAAAGAAGGATGGAGTAAGACTCAATTTCACTGTTATTTCTTTTCATCCACCAGTTCTATGCATGCCCAGCTTTACCTCTTAAGATTGTCTTAACAGGCCCTGGAAATATGTACACTAAAAAAATGATATATTTTTAATTTTAAGGACAAATCCCAGACAGCTGAGTTGTGGGAGAAGCTCAACTTTGGAAACAAGGACCAAAATGTTAAATTCCGCAAACTAATGGGTATTAAAGTAAGTACAGTTGTTACTTTACATAACTTAAATGTGTTTGATAGTGCAGTTAAATCTTCAGTTGTAACTTTCAGCTTTCGAACCTGTAACTTCTCAAGAGTTATATTGAATTTGCTATGTGTACAGGGAGAGGAAGATACCGAAGTTTCCAAACCACTTAACGATGACGGCTTGAAGACTCTTCAAAAACAGGAGGAGATGTTTAGGAACCTTGACGTTCAGTATGAGATGGCTCGGTCTCAGACACACACCCAGAGGGGAATGGGCCTTGGGTTCTCCTCCTCATTCTCACGTGGAATGGATTCTATCTAGTGCCAAACCTGACTGTCAGTGCCAGTCACCTGATCATATAGGACTACCAATTCATCGCTAGCCCTCAAGCTTGCATGGATGTTGCTCTCAATCTGTAATTTATTTATAGACAAATATCTCACTTATTGGAACATTATTATGTAAATAACCAGATACTGAGTTTGTCTCAGTGTTGATTAATCTGTACATCTTTGGAAAAGGAAGTGTCAGTTTGACTGGTTAATGCTGGTTAAAATTAGATATTTGTTTTGAATAATGTGATAGCTTTTTTTTTTTTTTTTTTTTAAACTCGAAAATATATTGATATGTGATTGTTGGAACATAAACTGAATATAATGTGGTTCAAGTGAACACTGTTTACATCCATTTAGCAAAAGGCATCTGAAGTCAATGTCAGTATCAGAATCCCTTAGTTTAATTTCTCCTGATTGGGAAAAACAAAACAGTAGGGCGTAATACATAATGTCTTGAGGATTGCAGTAGATAGATGGGTCCGAGAAGAGTAATCACATTTTTCAAATATTCCTGAAATAAATTAGTTTTGTGTTGAATAAGGTTATTCATACCTCACGCATTAATTTTTTATTTTAATGTGATGTTTATGTGGGTCATTACATTTTTGTTCAAATAAAGTTAGTGCTGTTGCAAGGGCTGGGCAGTGTGGATAAAATTAACAAGATCAAAAATAATCTTCTAATATAAATTTATATTGTATAACAAATGAATGCAAAATCATTTGGAATCAAATTGATGTTAAGTTAAATTAATTGTGGTTAACTGTTATTCATTATATTGTACATTTGTAAAACAATAGTATAAAATGATAATATATAAACATGTTTTAACGGGAAGTAGACCAACCATATTGAATCGTCGCCCAGCCCTAGTTTTTACGAAACCTGACGAAATAGTACGTGCAGCAGGAAAGAGGATTTCCAAAAGAAGAAAGTACAACTTCACGTACAAAATACACGTTTACAAAAAATACACATTTATCAAAATACTGGAAGTTGAGTTAGATTCCATGTCTCTCTGTTGACGCCTACATGGAAATACACTTATTTACATATAAGACTGGAGTACAGCACATGAGCCACACCAGTGATGAGGTTGTGGTTGGCAAACTCGAGGATAAGGAGCAGGATTGGGTATTCACTGTGTCTCTTCTCCAGGGTGGACTCCTCACTTAAGCCCATCCAATGAAGCAGCAGTGTTTGCATGGCTTCTGGGAATAGTTCTGCAGCTAGTTCCTCAGCAGGAGGCAGGTCACTTATTCGCTCAATATGATGAACTTTAAAGCCCTCCACTCTCTGACTAATGCTGCAGTTGGCTGCATGAAACTGCTGGCCCAGCCACCGTCCTACACAACTAAGCAGGGAACTTGAATACACAGAGCCCCAGTCTTTGGCCTTTAGCAGGGCTAACACAGTTTCCGTCACATCCTTTTCTTCTAGATTCCCACTTATGTACTGATAAATGTTCTCCAACAGCAGTAGGATAGTTTCCAGTTGTTCTGTGTGGCTCTGAGTCTCTGTAGAGAGTTTGTCATCCAAGCTGCGCAATTTTTGTCTCACTGTGGATAAAACTAGTTGACTTTGTTCAGTTTGCAAGCTCTTCCTAGGAAAAGAGCAATAATCATGATCTGCTGATGTATCACCTGCGTCACTGCGACATACATCAACAAATTCCCTGCCAACCTGGCAATGCTGAGGTTGGGACATTTCCTTTCTGGATTCTGTATCACATACGCTGCTGGACACTGCAAAGTCGAGCTGCACACTGAGGGTGTAACTCATCTTCAGGGGGCTGTCATTTATCTGCGATTTCCAAACCTCCTACAGAGGAAAGACCAAATTGTATCAAAAGATCATTTGGGGAATATATAAAACAAAGCAATTACATCATGCAGGGACATACATAATGTGCACAGTACTGTACCTGGAAGTTATCTAGCACAGCAAGCTGCTCTTGCTTACTGTACATTTCAAAGGCTACTCGAAAAAGTCCTTGGATGCTGTAGAACCAGAGGCTGTTATTTGCAGTAGGTACCTTCAACCCTTGAAACCTGAATGCTGCAATAAACACACACACACACACACACACACAAACACACAACAGGTGTGAGTCTCACTGTATGTGTGTGCATTGGTGTAAGCTGTGCTAAGGCACAATGTTAAGTCTTTGTGGTACTATTTTCTCGTGTACATTTTACCTGAGGAAAAATGTATTTTTGTGGCCAGTCCTTTCTTGGCGAACTTGGCGTGGTATCTTGGATGGTTCTCTGTACGGATATCAGTGCTGGAGAAGACATCGGCTCCTAAATACAGAGGAATCACTGGACCCTGAAACGGAGATGAACTGTGAGGCTACCTCCCGATGAAGTCTTCCCTTAAGATATGAAGAGAAATTGGGAAATGGGGAGTTTCTCTATTTAAAAAAAAAAAAAACAGCTCTTGCTAAGTCACTGTGTAAAAGTCATTCATGTAAATTACGATACAAAAATAAATAAATAACATACAACTTTTGATATTCTGAATGACACGTATTTAGTCAAAATATCCATTGTAAATAAACTCTTTTCGGTTGGCAAAATGTTGAGGTGTTCAACAATACTTTTCGATATACAACTAAAAATGTACGCGACTGACAAACTCTGCCCGGTGTTGGGTCCCTGCCGGCTGGAGCTGTGATGATGATGATGATGGCCGATATAGCCCCCCACTAGCTTGCTTCGGGGATTACGGGTGATGTGATTATAAATATAAGTCTACCATTTTCGTTGCTATAAGAGCTAATAAAAAAACAAAAACAAAAACAACGACACGCATCTTTGAGCCGGCAGTGGTGCTTGACACTCACCTTGGGGGGACACTCTGTCAGTCTAAACGATGTCAGATTCACCAAGTAAATAAAGCGAATTTTCCGTGAGCCCCCGTCCCATTGCGGTAGAGTTAAGTGGACAGTTGAGCAACCTGACATCGCTGGAAGCAAATGCAGCTTGACACTTAGTCACAAGTGTGTCTCTTGCCCCGTGGAAAAAGGCTGAATGTTTTACTTGACTACGGCAGACGAAAGAGAAGAAGTCGAACGGCTGCAGCAAACGGAACTGGTTGAACGTTGCAGAAACATTTGGTCAGGCGTATTTTGGGCCCTCAACGCTGTCTTACAGACCAAAGAAGCTGCTGTGGCTAAAGGTGCGTATTCGGAACTTTTGGTTATGTCAAAATCCGACAACACACTGCAAAAGTACGCAAGTATAATCAGGAAAATGTACTAAAATTATCCAAAGTACAAGAAGTAGATGCAAAATATCCTCAGTGACTATTATACTATCATATCATTTGATTGTCATTACTGATACATTAATGTCTAAGCAGGATTTTACTGTTCTTGTTGGTTGAGGTGGAGCTGATTTTTAACTATTTTATATAGGAGTAATAATTGATTGATCCCTCTGATTAATTGTCTTCTCAATTAATCAGTTCGATTGATGTTTTTGGTTTGTAAAATTTCAGAAAGTAGTGACACTTTCACAATGTTTGTTTTGTTCAACCAGCAGCCCAAACTTCACAATTTTAAACCTTATTTAAGTTATTAAATTAATTGCAAGGAAGAACAGCAAACTGTCTCATTATAAAAGCTGAAATCTGAAACACAACAATTATCAATAGTGTTACCAGTTAACTTTCTGTCAATCAGCAAATCAATTCAGCCCTAATTGTATTGTTAGGTACAGTACTTTACTTTATTACAAAATATCATAGTTAATAAAGCCTTCATATGTTTTGTATGCAGACAATTTAATCTGAAAAGCAACTAGCAACTGCAGCTGTTATTCATTGTAGTGGAGTATTATTTGCGTCTGAAAAGTAGTGAAGTAGAAGTAGCATGAAAAGAAACCCCTACTAAAGTAAAGTACATGTATCTCAGATTTATACTTTAGTATTTCCACAACTTTCCACCACTGCCTGAACATAATGGCTACTTCAGTATTTCTGACTGTGAAATCATTGGTGAAATCTAAAGTGAAACAACTGTATAATGGTTAATGTGTAGTGTGTGAAAATCTTTTGAGGCAGCCAAGAGCCATTCCCTTCTCTTCTTGTAGGATTGTTTAAAAAAACCCGTAATACCACGTTGTGGGCTACAAAACCCACCTCACTTCTTCTCCCAACCACGTTAACGTTTACTCAACATGTGACCGATGGAGGACCAATGAATACAAAGGGTAGCCGCTTTGCCCTCTGACCTCCAGTCCTGCACCGCAGAGCTGGGAAAAATGGCTGAAGTTGATTTCGGGGATAGTGAGCTATTCCAACAGCTTAACGACTCCGCACCGCCGGTCCCAACGCACATTCGCTTCACAGATGATGAGGAAGATCAGGAGGAGACGAGCCAGCTTCGGAGCAGGCTGGAGGAGTGTGATGACTACATTCAGAGACTCACTGAGGAGAATATCCTTGTGTATGCTAGCACTGTGTATGTAGCACTAGCTGGGGACTGTTAGCACAGTGAGCCTCCTGTGTGTAACCAAAACAGTAAATGCATAACCTCAAAGTATCTAGTAATGGCCTTTTTTTTCTTTTTCTTTTTCTTTTTTTTCCCCTTTTTTTAAGGCTTTATGTCTATCCTTAACTCGTAGGCCACATAAAGGTTTAAGAAGGAAACTGAACATCTTGACACGGCCAAGGTAATGGGCTGACAGTGGGTAAGGCGGACTACAAATAATAAAACGAAACTGTTCACCCGCTTACCAACGCTAACTTTCCTCTGACTTTACAGCGGTATCACAATTGAAGATGTAAACATCGACGGGCCACTTCTTCAAATCCTTTATGCAAACAACATTATTTCAAAGTGAGCAATCTTTTCTTATCAATAATGGGTTTATGAGTTTACTTGTTGTTTGCGTAGTGAGTTTTGTCCCGTCTGTCTTGGTTGTACAGTTGTAATAGTAGAAATTTTTAATTGTATTTATGTAAGTTTGAAAACATTTTGATTTGATTGAACATGTTTTTTGTTTTTTATGTTATGACTAATATGATTAAATTGCATCTTATTAATTACCTTGCTGTGTGCACCTTACTGCTAATTTGTTACTGAAACACTATGTGGTGAATAATGATGATAAATTATTATTGTCTCCCCTTTAGGCTTTGTCGTCAGGAAATTGAAGATTGCATCTGCAGTGTGATTTTGAAGCACCAGAAACTGGGCCATGAAAAGAGAAAATCCTCCTTTCACGTAAAACCTCAGGTATTTACCCAGAATGTATTTTATTGTTATTCATATCCATGCCATCATGACTCTCAGGGGAAAAAAAACATGTTCTACCCTCTATAAAGAATTCAGCTTTTGCTTTGGATGAAGATCCACTGAAGTCATCTTCCAGTAGTGTAAGAACAACAAAAGAAGCCTTCAAAGTGAGTAAATACTGGTATTTCTCAGTCGTTTGCATATTGCACAATTTTTGCCTGGTGGAAAAAATTGCATGTTTTCATGTTTACACGTTATGTTAACATATCATAAACTATTTTCTTATTTTTCTGTCTTAGGTGGTAGGAAGTGTCTTATATTTCACTACTTTCAGTGTTGATAAACTTGGACAGCCTCTGGTCAATGAGAACCCCCAGCTGACAGATGGATGGGACATTCCTACGTATCTTTAAGATGGATAAATTGGCACCTTGTCAGACATTTACTGCCTTTGGATCAGTATAGTCTGCCAGGTCATTTGTTCTTTACTCATGATTTTGACAATGATTTCTTTTACAAATGTGTCTTTTATTTATTTATTTTCAAATGTAAGTTCTTGTTTTTAAATGGGTGGCACTTAAGCAATACTGAAAAGTTTAAGTAGACAACTTAATTAGATATGATTTTATTGCAGCATGGACAAATTTAATAGAATTTCCTGAATTTTTGCAAAGCTATCACCAGGTTTTCAACCAAGTTGTTGGGACAGATGGGCAGGAAATTGAAATGAAAGACAAAAGGTATGACTGGGATTATGGATAGAAGCTTTATTTAGTTTCCATCTTATTTTTATAACTTGCTTTGTCTAGTTGCCGTGTGGCAGATTACTGTATAATGAGTCCATTACTGATCTGTTCATTCTAGACCCAAGTCCATGTGTTTCAACTGTGGTTCCAGCAGCCATCAGCTGAGAGACTGTCCCAAGGTAAGAATTATGATTAATTTTTATGGCATGAACCGAAGTTAAACACATAAGAAGAGTCAGAACTTGATTGACTACATTTATAATTTGCTACTTCCCTAGCCTAAAGACATGGCTGCAATTACTGAGAGAAGAAAGGAGTTCAATCAAAACAACAACCAGGCCACACAGAGTAACCAACGATACCATGCTGATGAAGTGGAGGAGCGGTTTGCTAAATACAAGCCTGGAGTCATGAGGCAGGATTGTTACTTTGTACACAACAGAAACGAACATAATTTAACAGCATGCAATATCTACTGTAATAAGTAAAAGTAAACCTTGATTATTGCACGGTTTTCACCATGTTGTGCTTTTAAACAGTGATGAGCTGTTGACAGCACTGGGAATTGATGGCAACACACTCCCTCCTCTGATTTATCGCATGAGGCAGCTAGGCTACCCACCAGGTTGGCTCAAAGAGGCAGAGATGGAAAACTCTGGCTTAACACTGTATGATGGAAATGGTATGTTTTAAATGAAATGAAACTGAGTGTGTGTTCCCACTGATTTTCATTAGAGTAAGCTACTGCAGAACATAAGGATGTTTCGGAAATGTACAGAGCTTGGCCTTAATCTGTGGTTTTGTTTCTCTTTTGTAGCTTCAAATAATGACAATGTAATAGGCAATTGCAATTCGCAAAACATCTCTTATGATGTTTCCAAACTGGTAGATTTCCCAGGCTTCAATGTACCGGCACCAGACAAAATGAAAGATGTAAGTTCTACAGCACAATTTTTTCAGATGTTTTGCTTGAATGTGTCACTAGTTATGTGAATCCAGATATTATATTATCGTTATATTTCAGTTTTATTAAAAATTTATTTTATTAATGTATTTATTCCTGTCCTAAAATGAAGATAATTGATTTATGCAAGTACTGCAGTATGGAGTCACTTGGAGGTGCGTGTGTGCGTGTGTGTGTATAAATAATTTTTCCTGGGACAAGGAGTCACATCATAAATGCAGTATACCATCTTTCAAGTCAGAAGTTTCAATACGTTTTGGACTTGCTCGTCTCACACTATTTTGTTTTCTTTTCCTGACTTCCAGGAGTTCATGCAGTATGGTTCAATTCCAATGCAGAACAACCACATGAAGCAAAACTATGCTGCCTACCTGTCCAACAACTTTCCTATGGTAATTATCCTAAAGTCAGTTGTTGGGTGTTTCCTCTCAAAGCATATGTAGGCCACACCTCCTTCCTAGCTTCCTGCAACAACAGCTTCTTATTTGACAATCTGCCAAACTTCACCAAACTATCTGGATATTACATGTCAATACTTATAAAAACACGTTTGGTACTGTTTGTCAGACCTGCACCAATTCTCCACTCTGGTTAAAAAGAAAGACACAGGTTTTCAATAGAAGCTACTTGAAGCCACTTTGCTCACCAAATCTTCACTGCTCAAGGTTATCCATTCACAAAATCATGGACTTTTCAGTGTTTGCATCCTTATCATGCAACTCCCATCAGAAGACATAGAATATAGGTAAGCATAGGACTAATTATAAACCCAAAAGAACCATGAAATATAAATACACAAAGAATTATATATTCCGCAAAAACTGTAGAGGAACATTAGCAATACAAAAATTCATAAAATTCTTAAACACTTCTTGTATTTTCTTGGAGGATAAAAGAGAGAAAATACAATTTAGTGTGTGTGTGTGCGCGTGTGTGATTGGTGGCCTCAGCCTGCCACTTTGCTCTATATAAAAGTCCACATGCAGTGGATGCTCATTCTTCATAAGACCATTTAGACACCCATTCATACTAATCTGAGTGCACAGTCCTCTCAGTCATTCCAGCCTCTGTATTTTTACATGGCCACTCTTTATCAGATTTGGGTTAGGATGTGTGATGACTACATTTTGGGCAGAGCCCCTAAATAGTCTCATTCAGCATGTCATTCTTCCTTGTCAACAGCCTGGTGCCACCTGCAACAAGAGGCGCCATGAATCTGACTCCTCTCCACAACTAAGGAAGAAGAATAGGTCCAGTCCTGATCGGAACTCAGACAGGAGCTCAGATATGGATATAGAATCAGGTAACTGTTCATTTTAGTCACTTTTATCAGCAGGCACATTATACGCCTTAAATGTCCAGAACACAAAATTATGTTTTAACAGTAATCTCGATATCCAGTGATCTTTTTGTTCTTAAGACTTGATATATAAAATACTATTTTGTTTTGTTTGTTTTTTCTTAAACTTTGCCATGTTGTAAGAAGCAAATGTTTTGTTTTTATCCATAGCTGAAATGCAGAATAATACAAAGTAATACTAGAATCAGCTGCCTCTTTTGTTAGGTCAAAGTGTCACTTTTAAATATTTTGGTGATTTTATTCATGTCTTCTCACAGACCCTGGAACACCTTATCATAATCACGGCCCAGGTGACTTCCAGTTCCAACCACCGCTGCCCCCTGGCTCTCCTTGCTTCAGTTCACCACCTCCTTTACCCCAGGGCACTCCTCCTGCTACACCCACTCCCCCACCTCTCCCTAAAGGTACACCTCCTCCCACACCCACCAATGGCTCTCCAGCTCTGCAAGGGAGGAACCTGATAGTAGTTGATGAGACTGTTGAGGGAACAGAAGATGACCTTACATTGGAGGAACTAGAGGAGCAGCAGAGGCTGATTTGGGCAGCTCTAGAAAATGCTGACACTGCCACGAATAGTGACTGTGAGACACCTGCAACGGGAACACCTGTAGCCAGTTCACCAAGTGTGTCCACGCCTGCGCATATCGACACAGAAATGGAAGAGGCTGAAGAAGCAATGGACACACTGAGACCTGCAGAAACTTGCCACAGCAGTGAAAATCAAAGTGAACCAGAAGTTCAAGAGGCTTGTTCTCAGAGCCCTGGACCGATCAAAGTCGAGGAAGACAGCCCTCAGAGCCCTGGACCGATCAAAGTCGAGGAGGACAGCCCTCAGAGTCCTGGACTGATCAAAGTCGAGGAGGACAGCCCTCAGAGCCCTGGACCGATAAAAGTCGAGGAGGACAGCCCTCAGAGCCCTGGACCGATCAAAATCGATGAGGACAGCCCTCAGAGCCCTGGACCGATCAAAATCGATGAGGACAGCCCTCAGAGCCCTGAAGCAGTCAAAGCCCAAGACGACAGCCCTCATAGTCCTGGTTCAGTCAAAACCCAGGAAGACAACCCCCAGAGCCCTGATCCAGATTTCCCTAACAGAGGTGCAGGAGATTGTGCTTCTCCTATGCATGTCGAGAAGATAACAGCTGTTCCTCATCGGAGCAAGTTTGCAGCTGGCATCGTTCCATTTGAAGATACACCTGAATTCACTGAAGTTGCAGAAGCCACGGGGACATACCTTAGGATCAGAGACTTACTTAAAAGTTCCCCTCGAAATTTAGCGAAGAAAAAATAAAGAATTACCATCTTGATTTGGATAAACACAAGGATACATGGATATTTTTTATCAAAAATTTCTATTTTAATTTTATCTCCATCCTATTAAGCATGTTTTTTTGTTTTTGTTTTTTTTTTAGCTGTTTGTTATTTTTTACCAAGTTGAATGTTTATGCTGTATATACATTTGATCTGTAAACAGACATGAGGGAACGGCAGTGGGGGATGCAACAGCAATGGTGTGTAGGCTTTAACTAATTAGTCTGATTTTTGTAGTAATACTATTACTTGGACGGTTGATTTTATTGTAAAATTTGTAAAATGGCCATTTCCTTATCTGTATTAATTTTCAGATTCTGTTTAGATGTTTTTTTTCTATTTTTGTCCCACTTAAATTGCTCTAAAATCAAGTAAACCTGCTTGTATATGCTTCAGTACTTTATTTCATACGGCATCCATACCTAGATGTGGGTTTGATTTCATTTAGCTGTATGTTGGTGTCTCTGTTGCTATAATCAGCACACTTTCCTAGTTTAATGAACATTGCAAATGACACTGCATATAAGTGAAACCCTGCCCTACAATAATTTTCATTTTGTGCCTATGATGTTACAAAGTTTGGTCTACAGTTTCTTCTTTAATCTATTTGATGAATGGTATAATAATCAGACCCATCAGAGCTGAGATTAACTTAATTCCCCCCTTTCAAACTGATCTCCCATTAAAAACGCCATCAATTTTCCAAATATAGATTTAAAACAACTTTAAATAAGCTATATGCTTATATTGTTCATTCTGTCTCAATGTTAAGAGAATTTCCTATCATAGAGAATGTCAATCATGTGATTTTTAGCCCATCTTTCCAATTATTAGTACTTACAGTGCACACTCCCATGCATATAAAATACTTGCAGTTAGATTTGTGAATAACTTGATTATACAATTTCAAGAGAATGACAGTTGTTTGACCTCTTGCAAAGTCATGTGAAAAAGATTGTGTCAACACTCATGCCTTTTGCAATAAAGCTGTTCCCTTGCAGCAATAGGCTTAAGATTTTAAACTATATTTACATTATGTCCTTATTTTCAAAATTAAGAAATTTAAGTTGAAATTCTTATTATTGTCTTGGAATTCAGACATGTTTTTTTTCTCATTGTTTTTCTGAATTTTGACTTCCAACTTTTCAGAAATTTAGATCTGATTTCAAAATACTGGTATTATGATCATAACTTTGAATCCTCTCTCAAAAGTCTGAGATTAATCAAGCATGTTTTACACTTGCTCTAATCCCAAACTTACATGTGTATGGGGTTTATGCTTAAGTACAGAAAGCATACCTTTTCCTTTAGAAAAAAGGTTTTATGCTTGATTAATAAAATTGTTTGCTTGACAATATAACATGATCACAGTATAAGCTTGTACTTTTTGCCAGCAAACTTTATATGACTCCCCTCGATTTCTTTCTTAGTTGTAGGAGTAAAGTCTTTTTTTGTCTAGGAATTGTTCTCTTCTCTCAGAAGTGAGGGAGTGCTCCATCTTACTGAACATATCATCTTTGGTCGGCACCTAGAGTTGACGTTACTCTCGGCCGTTGAGCACAGAGCTCGTACGCTGGGCTGCGCCTGCCAGTGTGTGATCTAAGCGGTAGTCGTCGTGGGTCTCTACTTAGCTTGCTAGCTGTTTTAATTTCTTTTCCCCCAGAAGACGAAGGCTGTAGAGAAACATATCAGGTCAGTATTAGCTCACGCCGGGGTCACGGATTTCCGTAAACTTTGCTGTCATTTTGCTTCTGATAACCCAGGAAACGAAACGCCACCGTTAGATGAAAGTTGCTCAGGTAGTGTAGACGTTACTTGAGGTGTTAGTTCAGCTAGCTAGCTAACCAGCCCTTCTCTAGGTCCCGACCACGGGCCTCGCTGCTAACGTTACTTAGCAACTAATCACGTCTGTCCTTATCGTGGTAACACACTGCGATTCATTTAAGCCAAAGAGGTGACAGTACAGTCAACTGGCTGATCAGTACAACGACATCGTACGGCAAGCTATCTTTACAGGTGATATAATCTGTAACAATTTGTTATGCTGACTCTCAACTTGTAGCAGCAGTGTGCCCTACCGGCGCTTGGGTGACATTGCGGAGACTTATGGACTAATGGAATTTGCTCCAGTCGCTGATCTTACGGCAGTGGTCGGTCAGTGGGTTACTCTCTAATCTTTGAACATTTGGAGGTAGTCACCGTTATAGCTCAGGATAAACAGGTTATTATCTCACTACAGAGGTAGAATTGTCTAAGAAGGTAAGTTAGCTGACACGGTATTTTTTTTACAGGCTCTACTGTTACTGGACGTGCCACCTCATCGACAGCTCTCAGTCCGTTAGCTGCTGATAAAGGTGACAAGGCGGGGTAACGTTAACAGGCCAACTCCTTGACCAACACTCAGGGTTATTTACTGAACTGCGTAGGCACACCGTGTAATATGGCAGTGAAAAAGCCGTGGAGTCTCTGCATTAGACAGTTTTGCTGCTTAAAGGTGGGACTTGGGCTTTTTATGATTAAGCCTTTCTGCTTCAGTCAAAGGCAGTTTAGCCTGCTTGGACCGACTGACATGACTAAATCTTGATAGCCTGCAGTCTTAGGAAATGTAAATGCAGTACCACGTGAAACTCTGACATTCCCGTGTTGGTATTTCTACCAGTCTTTGACTTCTCAATATTGAATTCAAGAATATGTGAAAGAATGTCTTACATTTGTGTAGAAGTCAAATAATCTTATAAACTGGTCACTTTACAGGAATATAATGTTTTTACATACAGGCTTTATATTTGTTGATTTCAGCCCACTTGAGTTAAAAGTACTTTGTATGATATTACAGTACCTCTATGCAATTCAAACAACATCTTGAGCTTCTATTAGTTTTGGAAGGTAAGGATTTTAGATTGAGACTGCAGAGGAAACCTTACCTTATATGAGAGACACACTACTGTTTAAGGTCTCTCTTATGTTTGGGCACAGTTGTAAGAGCCACAATCTGTGTAGGTAAGGGCTGTTTTGATATATAGTATACTAGCTTTAAGGTAGGTTTAATGCCTGCTTTTAAACAATCAAGGTTGTTGACTTCAAAACAGGTGTATCTGTATGCACAGACACTAAGACGCAGGATGCTTCTAGCTCTCATCCTGCACTTATGTCCTGTTCGCGCTTTTCTACACCGTCCTCTGTTAATGCTACCAGGGGCCTACATAATCATCCCAGCAGATGTTTCCTCAAAAAGGAAGAACCAGAACTTGCCTTGGCCTTGTTATGACAAAAGCAATAGTGTAGAAGTATGGGTTACATCAATGAATGCACACTCCAGAAGACACAATGGCTTTTCTTTTTTGTTATGGAAGCTGTTTGTGAGTTTACTTTATCAGGCTCATTGCTCTGATTTAAAAAAAAAAAAAAAATGTCATGCTTGCTCCCTGTGTGAAGCAGAAATTGAGAGGGATTCCTCAGTACCTAGGGCTGTAGACTTAGACCACTCAGTCACAGCTCGACTTGCTATAACATTGGTGACATTTCAAGGAAACCTGTTTGTACTTGGTTCAGTATTCTTGAAGTCAATGGCTAATATTAGCTTAAACAAAGACACTGTGGGATGAAAGCCCACTGGCTTGTTTACCCGGTGACACCTTCCCATCAGTTGTAAAATACTTGGGAGGCTGACGTGAATAAAGAGTTTTAACTGATATTGTGAAACATGAAAGCAAGTTTAGCTTACAACTGTATCATATGTGGTTTTTCACTCTTGTAGTCAGCAAGATATGCTTTAGTGAAATAGGTGTAAGTACTGTACCCTGGACAATCAGTTAACTATATAGAAGTATAATGAAGATATTCATCTGCAAATTGATTTTATTTTATTTTGTAGAAATGTTTTTTACAACAGGCATTTGATGATGGAGGACACTGAAGTCTTCACAAAGTGTTGCTATACTTTTTATATCCATACCCCGGACAGACCAAACATGTAAACTATTGATATTATGAGTGTGTAAGTGTATTTTATCTATGCAGCCATTTGAGAAGTAGGCTAAATTTCAGTTCTGCTTTACAGGATGCCATCTACCCGTTTCTATTTATTTACTTACATTTTTTTTTTAAATGAAACCAGACAGCGTGAGACTTGGGTATAGCTTAGTAGTGAAGTTTACTCTAATTAGGAATTTTAATTTGAAATTCATCAGTAGATTAATTCCCTTAAACCTATGCAAAACATTGGCATTTGGCTTTCTTCCTGGCTGCAGATTAGAGTGAGAGTCGGTGGCAAAAGATTAACATTACTGCAGTGGGAAATTCTCCAGACTCGGTGGATCATTTCAGCTGACTGCGTCAGCTCACCAATCAGAGCTGAAACATCCTCAGTTAATGCTCACAGGACAGTTTTACTAAAACTTGATGGTTTTTCTTCTTGTTTTTCTATGGCTGTTTAACTTTTTGCTGTAACAGTGTGCCAAATAACGCATATGATTTTAAAATTTCTTTCATTTCCACCATGCAGTCTTCAGCCACTGAAGTGGTATCTTGCTCTGGCCTCCTCTTGACCAGAGGGCGCTAATCAATATCATTCAAAGGCACAGCAGGGGAAAACTGGAACACTGCATTCAAACTAGGTTGTGTTTGCTGATGGCCACTCGGCTGAGAAATATCTTGGAGGGTGTGTGAGAGTGTTTCTTCTGGGTTGTTTTGATGAACCTGCATACTGTAGCTCTTTCCTTTCAAGAATGAAAGGTATGTTTTGTGTGACGCTGAACATGTTCTATGTTAAATTTCTACCCTGTCTGAGGTCAGGTGTCTTAGCTGACATAAAACAGACTCAAAACAGTTTGACTCTGCAGGACAAAAAGAAGAAGACACTCTTAACATACTGTCATGGTTTTGCTGATTTTATATTTTATAGGTTTCCTTCCACGGTACAGGAAATTTAAAGGGTTTATGAATTCCCCTTAAATTGTAATCATGCACCCTCTAAGAACATTTAAAACATTTTTGTTATGTTGCTCCCCGATCGTGCAGGCATTTGCAATCAAGTGATTGTGCTAATGAGTACATTGAAACAATTTTTCTTGACATTCATATACTATATTTACATGGTCTGCGGTAACAGGATAAGCAAGACCATTGCTTTGATGAACTAGCATGGAGCGTGTAATAGAAAATTATTCAGTTAAAAATTATAGTCACTTACCCATATTAGTCAAAAAAGTGAGCTCCCTGTTCTCACCTATAAGGTCCTAAAGCAAATTCCAAGTACAGATTTGATTTACACAGATCCTTGACTCTATATCTCTCCAAAAGATGCTGTTCTCTAACAAGCAGGAACATGGAATAAAATAAAAAAATTCAAAATGTTTGAAAAGGGCTTTGGTAAAAATTGTATATATATCATCCTAACATGATTTATTTCTTTGCTAGTCAGTTTCTTACTACCAAATGTAAGGTTGTAATATGCCATGGTGGAGGCATGTTTATACACATACACTGTCCAGGTGCTCATGAAAACTAAAAATGTACGGTTACTATGATAACAGTGGAGTAAATGTTGGATCATGTTGTTGATAAAGCACCTCATCTGTGTGTTAGATGCCTTGTGTGTGGTTAGCTTTTTCTGCTCTGACTGTGGTCGCACAATCAATCAGTCAGTTGCCCTAGACTTTCTGTGAACCTGTTCTGCAGAAAGGAGATCATGTTGGTGTGATGCAGCCCTTCACTGAAAGAGGCTGAGATGCTACAGATCTGTCAAATTGAGCTGAAACTAAAAGCTTGGCAGTAATGTCAGTAGTTTTGCTCTTGTTTGGTTTAATTAATCAGGGCAATAGGTATATAAAACCCTATCACGATAACGCACTGAGCCATATTGTTAAAAACCTAACAACGGGGAGACCATGTTTAAATAGTACATTCAGCCAAACGCTCTCTGTGGTGAGGAAATCTGACATACAGGATAATCTGCTGCTGGTGGTCCTGTTTCTACACTAATCCCATTTTAGAAAAAGCTCAGAATTACATGATTTCATTTGCCAGAATTATAGATTGAGTGAGAGAAAATGTTTGTGGCACTGTGTGTGTTGTTGTCAAGGTCACAGACGATGTGCTTTTCAGAAGTTCATGATGGCAGCAACATAGAATACATATTGGCCAGGCTTTGGCAGGGTATTTTTAGGTCTATCTGTAACGTGGCCTGCGCCGAGGAGCTTGTTGTCATAACAGAAACAAATGCCTCCATTAACAGAGCACCAAAAACCAAGTCAATGAGCATGCCTTAAAGGCATATCTATACTTGCTATTAATTTGTTTATTCAAAGTACATTATTGCTGTCAGTACCATCCACAGCATAGTCAGAGGCAGGAAAAGTCAGCAAATAGTACATGTGCCTAAATGATTAATTAACTTGATTAAATACATAAATTATTGGTTAATTAGCCATCAGTGGTGCTTTGAATGATTTGTAAAAAAAACAAAGTCAAGTAATGGTTCTTTCTTTCCAAACAGGGTCCTTTTTGTGAACACCACTTTTTCTCCCTCCTCCCTTTTCCTGTTTTTTGTGTTTGTTTGTTTGGTTTTAGTTTTTTTGTTTTAATTGATTTTGGTGCGGAGAGAACAACTTCGCCACAACAGATCTTCAACCAGTTGTTTTGATGGTCCTGGGTCCGTCTGTACCCACTGACGGACACAAGCCTTGTGGGTCTAACAGATCACAGGAGGAAACATGAGCACAGCCAAGCCCAGTGGGATCAAAGTGCCCAGCAAGATAGCTAGGCCACCTGGGACAGCAGCCCCCAAAACCAACCCAAGCGCAGGTAAGAGTCTCCCGGTCTCCAGCTTCTTCAACTTGTGGTGAAAATGTGGCGGTTTAGGGTTTGCCCTTGAATGTTCCATAGCCAGGGGGTTGTTTGGTTGATTCTTATGGTGCTGGGACCAAGTTGATTTTATTTCTTGTCCCATTCCAGTAGGGCTTGTGATTTTAAAATCATGTCACACGTTGCCCTGCGCTTTCTCTATACTGAGAGAGCGGTTCATGTTTATCTTGTTGAATCAATTGATTTTTTGGTGTTTTACTATAACAAAATCATATACATTTTAAAAATCAATATGATCTCAAGTATTTAAGCTTTCACAATACTCTGTCACAATACAATTATATAGAAAGATGATAATGATATTGAATTGTTGCTTAGCCCTAGCCCTAGCTTGAAAGTCACAGTAAAAAATTTGATTTCTTAATTTTTGCCTTTGCTAGAGGCAAACATTGCACTTAACACGGTGTAAAACACTCTACACACGTTGGTCTATGGTTTGACAATACTTTAACAGGCCTATGTTGAGTTGGAAGCAATTCAATTAGAAAAATTAGTAGTCATACATGATCTTCCTCAAAGAGGACAGCTTAGTTTTTTGTGTTAGTGTAGGGTTGCAGGATAGAGCTCACAGTCTCATATGTTAGGCAAGTGACTATTTTGTATGTGCAATGGGGATGACATCAAGGAGATCTAGGCATCACAGCTTGTACACCAGTACTCCGCCAAAATTAATGATTTGTGTGAGAACAGTGTTAAAGCCAGCTTTTCAGATATTTAGCCTAGATCTCTCTTGCCACAGCAGTGTTATTGTCACTGTAGAATTTCAGAAGTCAAGTCAACATGTTGGCTTTAATATTGTGCATGGAGATTGATTCTTGACTTTGGGAACACATAACTCTTATTAAATATTCTAAACTTAAGGTTTAACTTAAGGTTCACCCACACTCTCTTTCTCTCTCCTTACATTTCAGCCGGAGCAAAAGTTGTTGCAGCCGACAAATCGGCTGCAAGTGCCAGTGGAGGAGATGGCCAAAATGCTGAAGAGAGCTTCCAGGTTGGGGAGCGGGTATGGGTGAATGGGAATAAACCAGGCTTCATTCAGTTTCTGGGAGAGACACAGTTTGCCCCAGGACAGTGGGCAGGGATTGTTCTAGATGAGCCAATTGGGAAGAATGACGGGTCAGTGGCAGGGGTGCGCTACTTCCAGTGTGAAGCCCTGCGAGGTATATTTACCCGCCCTTCCAAGTTGTCTCGCACGGAGGGGGAGGCTAATGGAACTCAGACAGCACCGCCCTCCCGCGCTGCATCACCCACTCCTTCAGTTGGTAGCGTAGCCTCGCATACACCTGCCACAAAATCAACATTACCCTCAACTACCACAGCAGCCAAGAAGGCCTCCACTACTACAACAGCTACACCAGCTACACCAACTTCCAACCTCGCACGAACAAACAGTGAATCTGTCTCCAACCTCTCGGAGACTGGTTCCGTCAAGAAGGGGGAAAGGGAACTGAAGATGGGTGACCGTGTGTTGGTAAAGTTGTTTGCATTATTCAAAAGAAAAAGATACGTTTTTCTTCCATGTCCCATGTCAGCTAAGTGACAGAACTACCTTTGTGTTTTAGCAGCATTAGCATTAGCAAGAACAAGCTTGTTCAGAGTCACATGACTCACAGAACCGTCCTGTTCTTCAGTGAAGTAATATCAGAGAAATGTATACATGAAACATGGTCCCCCCACTTCTTGTCCCCGAATGGTCAATGGAAGTACTGTTACTAACACTGTTAACCGCAGTCTCCATCTGTGTGCAGTCCTGTAGGTCTGGTTATATCTTGATGAGTACCTTCCTTCCTCCTGACAGATTCCCTTTTTTTTTCTCCCTTTCCTCAGTCAGGAGGCTGTGTAACACATTATTTATAGAGGAAGTGTCACTCATGCCTATTTTGCTGCAGAGGAAATATGCTTACTACTAGCAAATTTAGTATCATGTAAACCTTGCAGCTGTGCATTTAAATAATTGTGAAGAAGAAAAGCATGTTCAGTTTCACATGTTGACAGTTTGGCCACATTCTGTTCAAAGCTGGCCCAGGTTTGTTTCTGTTGCTTTGATGGAATTATCTTACTCAGGATTTATTACCGGGCAAAGCTCATTACTCTTTAGGCTCTTGTATCTGTTAAGGGGATTAAATGTAGGCTAATGGTTAGTATTTTCCTCTCAGGTTGGTGGTACAAAGGCAGGAGTGGTACGTTTCCTTGGGGAAACAGATTTTGCCAAAGGCGAGTGGTGCGGTGTGGAACTGGATGAGCCTTTAGGAAAGAATGACGGGGCAGTGGCAGGCACAAGGTACAGAAGCCACTGGTTCTGTAAATAACTAAAATAAAACTTGTTATACTTGTCATCCACACGTATACTATGACTTTCACTATAATGATTGTTTTCTATATGATTCCCCAGATATTTTCAGTGCCAACCCAAATATGGCTTATTTGCTCCAGTGCACAAAGTCACACGCATTGGCTTCCCTTCCACCACGCCAGCCAAAGCAAAAACAACGGTTCGCAAAGTAGTGGCCACACCATCAGGGCTGAAGAGAAGCCCTAGTGCCTCCTCCATCAGTACCATGAGCTCTGTGGCATCCTCTGTCAGCGCCAAGCCCAGCCGCACAGGCCTGGTGAGACATGGACACACTCAGTAACAACAATAATCAAAAGTTGTACTCATACACTTGTTTTATGCTTTGCCTACTCACCAGTCTGACCATGCTTCCCTTCTGTCTCTCCATAGCTAACAGAGACATCATCACGGTATAATCGAAAGATTTCAGGCACTACAGCCCTGCAGGAGGCACTGAAGGAGAAACAGCAGCATATTGAGCAGCTAATGGCTGAGAGGGACATGGAGAGAGCTGAGGTTGCCAAGGCCACTAGCCATGTTGGAGAGATGGAGCAAGAAATTAGCCTGCTCAGGGATGATCAAGAGCAGGTCAGCTCACCCAGTGGTTGAGTAGTATCAGTTTGCACGAACCTCCTGTTGATCCTAAATTATTGTTAGAATTAGAGAATTTCTTTATTGCCTCATCTTTTATATTAATTTTTTTGTCCAATATCCGACCTTTTTGTTGAAGATGGAGGCTAAGATGGATCAGTTACGTGCCTTGGTAGAAGCTGCAGACAAAGACAAAGTGGAGCTGCTGAATCAGCTGGAGGAGGAGCGTAGGTAAGGATTCCCTAAGGTATGACAAGTCAAAGGTACACAGTCACCCTTGACAGTATGTCAGTATCTATTATGGGGTCATAATACATACTGACATATCAGTATGTATTGTGGCATATATACTTACCCCATATTTTAAAGGGTCAGTTTGTTGAGACAGAAAATGAGAAAATGGCAGCTAAGATCATAATGCTAGTGTACTCTTACAGTCTTTATAAAGTCATGAAGGAAGAGGTTTACCCGAGTTGGCTTTATCTTTCTCTCAATCATTGTAATTTATAGGCTGTTACTTAGTTTTAAAAAAAAACAAACACTCCAGTAAGAATATTTTTTCTGTTAATTAGGAAGGTGGAGGACCTTCAGTTCCGCGTAGAGGAAGCTTGCATTACCAAAGGGGACCTAGAGGTAAATGCACAACACAGATCAACACCATTACGGCTTACACATTTTATTGGATTTGCATTTGCAAAACAAAATATTGATCAGTGCAATAAAATTAAATCAGACTACAAATTAGACATTGGTAATTTTATTGAATAAAAAAGTGGCAGGGATGTTTAACTCGACATTTGTCCCACTGATTTAAAATCTAAATTTTAATATTGAGTCAGAAGCAGCAGGCAATCCAGTCGTCCTGCCTCCTGCCTCCCTCTCAGTATTCCAGTTCACATAAACCCTGTTCTTAAACTGTGACAATAAAGTCAATTAAATTTCTTGTTTACATTAGTGTGTCTGATGCAATTTAAGATTGTGCAAGACTATCTGGTATCCCTTGTCACATAGCTACAGTCAAATGCAGACTGAGCATTTGCATTATCTCTTGCTTGTGTTAGCAGTAGAAACTACCCACACTGCCAGTCTCAGTACGTGTGTTTGCATGGACACTTTGATACTGGCCTCATCTTGCATTAGCTGATGTGCTGTCAAATGCACCCAATGGTGTGGGAAGGATTATGAGGTTTCATGTGGTCACTAAACCTGTCTTAACAGGCATATTTATATTGCTGTACGAGTGTTAGCTCAGGGAAAAACCTAATGTGGAGAGAGAAAGTATATGTTTAAGGAACCCTTCACCAGAAAATTTGATTAATGTTTGCCTATTATGGAGAGAGAGAGAAGATTTGATTACCTTATTGTTATGAAGGGGTCTTCATTTTTGCTTTTTCCTTCACATAATATTTTACAGGAATTTCAACAAATTAGGCTCTGTTTACCCATTGACTCTTTCTCAAGTGAGTCATATTCTCATCCCAAGTTAGGATATGCAGACTATTGAGGCCCGGTGGTATCTCTGTTCATATCTGATCAAAGGATTTGTTATTTATTCCACAGTGCTACACAAGGGACCATCTCAATTACCCCGAAGGCATCCGAGCTCAAAATAGATGTTTAAAATGAGGGCTACAGGGTTAGAATACCCCTTTATCTTCTTTTCAAACGTGTATACTAACAGTTTATTACTTACTCACAGCTGTGGATATATTAAAAACTTGCATGCAGCTTGAAATATACCAAAAAAAACCACTCAAAACAGGCCATAGTAAAAAATGCTGTGTTGACTTCAAGCTGTTGAAGGTGTACTAATAATGTGCTATAACCCTCAGTGCCTCCCTGTTCAGTGATGTGATGTTATTGCTTCTTCTTCCTTCTCCTCCTCGTCTTTCATGTTGGTCCAGTGCTCAGCATGGAACCACTGGAGATGCTCCCTTGTCATTCCACTGCCCAGTCACAGACTTAAATTCAGTCTGCCCACCATAGCTAAGGGGGAATAACACTCAGCTTAAGAATTCAAATGTAAACTTTATACAAAGATACATTTTTCAGGCTACATTATAGTTAATAACTACTCCACTGAAAATGAACAGTGGGTCCATACAGTGTATAAGTAAATTTTTACATTCAAAGTTCCCAGAAAATTAAATGTACAGTGAAAAATGTAATTTGTATTTGTTATAGTTCCTTAATCGCATCTTTCCTTGCTTCATTACTTACTTTTGAGTGTGGTATCAGTCAGTTAGTTACACATGACAGTTCATTTTGTCAGACTGTGTCTATGGAAGACCTAACGTTAAATAACAAACATAACATTTAAAAATGGTGCTATTCCCCTTTTCAAAATGAAACTTTAGGTTAACATACACTAGGAAACATGTAAGACTATAAGCACGAAATTATGCCAGGAAATGCTTTATTAAGTTGCCATAAAACCCTTATTAATAGCACACAATACCAAGACCTCAAATGGGAATCCTTTCTTTTTCTAGAGCCCCACATGCTTCTGTGTTACTGATTGATTTCTGTTAAATTGGCCACAAATCCTGCACATGGTGGTCTGATGAGTGGTGGTTTCTTATTCAGTACTTACATTATACAGTGTGGACAATGGCCTTATCAGCAAAGAGAGAAAGCAGCGTGGCTACTGATAATGCTGTAGGGTTATGTATGAAATCAAGACATCAATTCTAAATAAGATGAGTGCAGTAAATCAAATATTTGGGTCAATGCATCAAAGAATGGGTGTAGCCCAAAATATAATAAATACAATTTTTTTTTTTTTTTAATTAATTTTCTTTTGTTAAATTATTATGACAATTCTACAACATAAATATCTTCTGTATGATATATTGCATTGATCTTCATGTTACAGAATGAAGAATAGGGGTCAGGAAACAACCATCACTGCTTTCTCTCAATGACCTGGCAAAGTCATTATTACATAATTTTCTTGCTGGCTTGACACACATTATCAAATTGTGTGTATGTATGATAACAGTCAATGTGCTTTGTTCACCAGGTGTCAATTTTGCATGGTTACTTCTAAATTGCCTCCATCAACATACTCATCTTGAACATCCATAACACACACCCCCCCGCCCTTTTTTGCTGCCTGTCTTGTATTTCCCACCATTCTTTCATAAAATTACTTATGTGCAAGTGTTTATGGCACAGCCTGAAAGTTCTGCATGGGGTATCTTCCCATTTACACTCATCCACTACTGCCCACCTCCCACCTATACCTTTTCCCCAACCCTCCAAAAATCTATACACAAAGACACATACATACATACATACACACACACACCATCACCATTATCATTGTCCACATCCCTCTATCCTCTCTCCTGTCTCCCTCCCTCTCTGTCTGTGTTGGGCTGGCATGTGATGGTGGCACTGGTGTGTTCTCTTCCTCTCCCCCTTGTTTACTAACAGACGCAGACCAGACTGGAGCATGCCCACATTAAGGAGCTTGAACAGAGCCTGCTCTTTGAAAAGACCAAAGCTGAGAAACTCCAAAGAGAGTTAGAAGACACTAGGGTAATGAATTCTGCTCTGCAGTGTGCTGCATTGGAAAAGAGGGCCTGGGCTGGGGATAGTGGCCAAAAAATTTTGCAAGGGGTACAGAGAGGTGCCGAGCAGTAACTGGAGCCTTGCTTTGTATGGGCTTGTGGTGATTGAACCCCCTCAAATGCATTTTTCTGGCTTCCCCTAAGAAAAACAATACTCCCACTTTGACAGCAAACAAATTAAATCAAATAATAAACTAATAAGTATATCAGGTTTGTTTAAATGTTCAAATCAGTCCATCCTACTTAGAGTTGTATTTGCAAATTCTGCATCACAATTTGTGGCATTAGCTGCAGATTAATTTTTTAATCCTTTTTGAAATATTAATTTCGCTCATATTTAAATTGATCGACTCTAAATTCTTTTACGTTGAAAAGTATACCTTTCTGTTATAACTGTCAAACAAATAACCACATACATCTTTCAGCTGTCTTGAGTGACAGCTCTTTTACTTGTACTGTTTTTCAATAAGTTACTCAACATGAACTCACTCTTGCTTTCCTGGTATCACTGCTTAACCAGACAGACAAACTTCTCCCTTGTCACTAGCTAATCAGTTATTATTGATTAGCTCGGTTATCCTATGTTGTACTTCCCACGTCTTTCCCAGCATCCATTTTTTCCTGCTTATTTGCTGTCCCTGCGTTTTGCCAATATAAAACCTGCTCCACCTCCCAGACTATGAACCTTTGTGTTCCCCCTAATGTATTATAGTTATGAGACGAATCAGTAAACATGGTTCCTATTGTTTCATGAGGATGAGGGCCATAGTTTCTACAGGATCTCTTTTGACAATTATTTTTTCAAGAAAACGTTGATTTTGATGGAAACCTGTCTTAAACAAGCTGTTAAATATTATGTTGTAACAGCTAAAAGAGATGCATGTTTGAGAACATTAAGGACATGACGGTGCTCCTCGAGAGTTATTTTATGTGTTTTTATGAGTTTTTCTTAGTTCATAATTCTCCTAAATCATGAGGTCAATAATAGGCATTAATTCAATCATAAAGAGTTTTAGTTTAAAGGATGGTGGAAAATGTCTTGCACACTTGTTGTATCTCCATACATGCTTTCAGTGTTCACTTCCATTATTTTTACCCTTTATAGCCACAAGAGGTCAGTATAACACCTTGTTTTTGACATCAGTCGTTTTATACCCTCCTCATTGGAGCAAATTGAAGAGTTTCTTGCTGGGACAGAATAGTTTTACTGTTACCAAGTGCTTTGTTAAATACTATTTCAATTTAAAATTCAATTTCTTCATTTGTTTAGTAACAGTAAAGTATGATTTAAGTCTATTAATGTGCTTTTGTTAGTGCCCACTGGTCCAGTATGATATATCGGGACACGTTTTTTAAATGCAAGATTTCTGCTTTTAAAGGTTGCGACTGTATCGGAAAGATCCCGTATAATGGAGCTTGAGAGGGACCTTTCACTGCGTACAAGAGAGGTAGCTGACCTGCAGCTGCGCCTTGGGGCCCAGCAAGGCTCTGAGGACTCTAACTCTACTCTTTCTCCCCTTCTGGAAGAGATAAACTCTCTGAGGGATCAGTTGGCTTCTCAAGAAGCTAAGCAGCAAGAAGAGCTGGCGAAATACAAGGAGAAGCTAGAAGCTCAAGAAAAAACCCACAGTGAGGCAGTTGCCCAGCTTCAGGCTACATCTGTAAGGCTCTCTGGTGACAGCGAGCAGTTGCAGATGCGCTTAAGCCAAGCTGAGAAGGAGAATGCTGAAATTACCGAACTGTGGCGTTCCAAGTTGGAGTCTGCCATTGCCTCTCACCAGCAAGCTATGGAGGAGCTGAAGGTGTCCTTCAGCAAAGGTGCAGGTGCCCAGACAGAAGAGCTTGTAGAAACCAAAAGTGCACTAGAGAGGTTGAAGTTAGAGCACAAGCTGGCTCTAGAGGAGGCTGGGGCCACACATGAAGCTGACACTGCAGCCTGGACTCGGGAGATGCAGGCACTGAAGGCACAGCTGTTGGTATTGACCGAAGACAAGGAGCGACTGGAGGAATCGCTACGATCCAGTGTTGAAAAAGCAGAGGAGCAGCACCTTGTGGAGATGGAAGATGTTCTTGGAAAACTTCATGCTGCTGAACTTAGGATAAAGGAGCTTGAGGAGAAAGAAGCGATGTTGGCACAACAGGCCCAAGACAAAGACAGAGAAACCAAAAAGCAGAGGGCAGAAATGGTGGCTCTGCACAGCCAAGTAGCACAAGGTACCCAGGAGGTTGTGAAGCTGAAGAGTCAGTTAGAGGAGGTTCAGAGCCACGGAAACAACCAGGGTGCCAAGGTGGGTTTTTATTCACCCCCCCAACCATTTTAATACTCCATTTTCATGTATGTCTCATGTTTCAGCAAAGTGTTGTACTTACTAATTCTGTCAAGTTACTATGGCATTTTCAGGGAATGATTGTCAGCCATTGTTAACCTTTTTTTTTTTTTTTTTTTTTTTTATTAAATGTGCATAATTTTTTGCTGTTACTGCTATAGGTTAGTGAATTGAGCTTTCAGTTGGAGGGCCAACAGAAGGAAGTCCTTTCTTTACAAGAGACTCTGACTACTGTAAAACAGGAGAAGGACACCCTGGAACAGGAACTTGGAGGCTTGGTGAGGTTTATGGCTTATTTTGGACGTGGATACACTGCCTCTTTTGCTCTAGGATTTAAGTAACTGGTCTTTTTCATGTTCAGTGCTCTCTGATGGGCAAGCTATGCAATTGTGTCACTGTTTCTGAACTACCTGAATTATGTCTTTGGCATTCTCTACAGCAATTTCTTGTTACATAGCAGCTGATAAGTATGAATGAACTAATATCAGCTAATATATCTGCTTGTCCAATGTATCAGTTGGTCTCATGATTAAACATATCTCAAATGCTGTACAAACCATGAAAATCACACTCCTAAAATTTTTACTTGTAAACTTGTCTATTGCTGAAAAATCATATTTTAAAAAAAATTATGCAAAGTTATTTTTCCCCATAGAAACAAAAGTTGGCTGAAGTCACAGAGGAGCAGACAAAATCAGCAAAAACAATGCAAGGTAAATGATAGAAGCAGTTTTTCTTTGTTCAGAAAATCAAATGTTTTTCCTCCCACCTTTTCCCCCAATCTGCTACTATTTAGCCTTTTTCAGTTTACAACATCTTCTAGAATCTAAAATGTAACATTTTTCTTTTTGAAGAAACACTTGAGAAGCTAAGTACGAAGGAAGAGCAATGCGCATCCCTGACTACAGAATCAGAGTCTCTAAGAAGTCAACTTGCTGGTGAGTTTATTTGGACATCAGTCTTATGTGTGTGTTATCGCTGTAGTCTGTTTTTAAAAACTTTAGACCATATGAACAAACTCGTCTTGTCTTTAATCAGGACTGGAGAGGAAGCTGAAGGCTGCAGATGAAAAGCTTGAGCAGCTTTCAAAGGATAAAAGCAAGCTGGAAAATGATATTTCAGACATGATGAAGGCATCTGGTGATAGTTCAGTTCAGCTGACCAAAATGAATGCAGACCTCATACAGAAAGAAAGGTACTGCACTTTATTATTTCCTGCTCTTATGGTACTTCATTACTCCACTTAAAACACATTATATCAGAAATGTCAGAATGTGATACTTACTTCACAATGATATGTTATAATTAATATGAGAATCTCTCGCTTTCGTTTTATTCTTTACTGTAGTCAATTTATTATTCAGTTATCTTACCTGTCACTTTTAGGTAAGGTTTTGTGTTTTGTTTTTTTCTTTTTTTGTCATCACTCAGGAGGCTTGAGGAGTTACAGAGTCAACTTGCAGAGGAGAAGGAGAAGGTGGCACACTTGAATGAACAACTTCGGCAGGAACAGTCTCACAAAGAGCAGGAGCAGAAAGTGACCACAGATAGACATCAGTCTCAAATAAGAAGCCTTCAGGAAAAGATTGCTACTTTGGTTAGTGTTGTAGGGCACTCACAAAAAAATGTGTTGAGAATTATTTGTCAGATACTATAGGCTTTCGTTTTTGTAGACGTTAAATTTGAAAACCGTGTTTTAAAATCTCTTACTTGTTTTGCTTAAAGTGTGTTCTTCAGTCACTGGCTGCTTTAAAAACAAGTAGAGAAATGCTGTAATGTGGTTAGTTCTCATCTCCTGTTTTCTAGGAGAAGACTGTTAAACAGGGTGACACCCTGGTTGAGGAGCTGAAGGCCTCTCAAGAAAAATCCATCTCTCAGGCCTCAGAGCTCCATGCGAAGGAACTTGGGCTGCTGCAGAATCAGGTTGAAAAGTTGCAGCAGGAGCTCTCCTCCTCCAAGGACAAAACCCAGGAGCTGGAGAAGTTGGTATCTGAGCTGCAGCCATACAAGGAACAGGCTCAGGTAAACACAAACCCGCACAGACACATTAGCAGAATCAACGTGATTTCAATTCTCTACACAGAACTAGTTTAATGTAAAAATGATGCTTTATCTATGACTGATTTTATTAATGTTTGAGCATTGAAATCATTAGGAAAAGTATCACCTATCCTTTTTGTACATGAAAATTTTATTTTTAAACAACGTACAGATGTTTTACCAGTACCGACACTAAAACAGAAAGCCACTGTATAACAATTTTTGTCTTTATATAACATCAGTGATTAATTTATATTATCTATAGTATTTTCATTCTAAATAGCCATCATACAGATTATTTGTGATAAATTGTTCATTTCCCCCCAACAATAAGGCTAATTACCTTTTTTTTTTTTTCATATTCATCTTAGGTATATTTTGGATGGGGCAATGGGCTATAAGTTTTCAGGGGTACACCGTTTATAAAATTGTGTTTAATGTATTTTAAGACAATTTATGGTTATTGGAAAAGCCAAAGAAACCGTTCACAGTTTAAAAAAACAAAAAACTTTTTTGTTCTGGCTGCTAAATAGATATTTATGCACTAGGTAGGATTCAAGTTCAGTTCAAAAAGAATCACTAGTTACCATTTACATACTGTATGTTTGGATACATTTTCTTTCAAATTACAGTAGGTGATAACCATGTTTGCTATGTACCCCTGCTATTATTGTTTATTAGCATGATGTTGCATATCAGTAGAACATTTTCACTTTCTAACAAAAAGTTTCGGTTTTGTGTGTATTTGTAAATCGTGAAAGGCATTCATTTCTCTTCACTTATAAAAATAAATCAAATATACTATAATAAACATAGAAAATATGTGTGTAGTGTGGATCCTCAACGTAATTCAAGTGCTTTATAAGATGCTGCAAGTGATATATTAGTTAGGCTGCCAGTCAAATTTGTTGGCATCAGTGTAATTAATATATTTATTTAAAGTGAATAAGGGCTGAAGTGAAAATGTTCCACCTTCTTATTTTCTAAATGATTGTGGTGTAAGCTGTGGTTTGATCTTTTACCACTTTTTTGATGCTTCTTCAGCTTAACCTTTCCACATGCATATCACTTATGTCCATATCTGCTTGGTTATTTTTGGATTCATCTTACCTTTCCCTGTGTATATATATATATATATATATTCCCCTCCTTTTTTTTTCGTTTCATCTTTATTTTCCCAGTGTCTTTCCGCTGAGCTTGACTCCTACAAGCATGATGTTGAACAATTGTCCAAAAAACTGGAAAAGCAGAGTCTAGATCTGGAAAACGTATGTAAGGAAAGTCAGGATGTTAAGGCTGAGAAGGGCAATCTGGAGAAACAGGTTTCAGATGTGCAGACTAAGCTCTCTGCCCTTGAGAACAGCCACCAGGAGCTTTCAGTCCAGAATGAAGAACTACTAATAACCAGAGATAAGCTTTCAAAACATCAAGAGGAATTAATCACCAACAACAGGTGCTTGGTTGAAGAAAGGATTTCATTGAACATAGAGTTGGAGAAGCTCAAAGATCTTCTTCAGGAAGTGCAGACTGAAAACAAGAAACTAAAGCATACTGAATGTGAACACCAGGCCAAAATTCAGGAGCTTCAAAGACAATATGCAGAGAAGAATTATTTGTTCCTACAGCATCAGCAGGACATCCAGCAAATTCAGTCTAAAAAGAAGCAACTACTTGAGGATTATAAAAATGTCTGCAAAGAGAGGAACCGCCTTGAAGAGGACCTCAATGAAAGTAGGTCAAAGCTCACATGTGAGAAGGACACTCTGATTTTAGAGAGGGATGCTGCTAGAAATGCCAAAAAATCTCTTGATGCTAAGAATGCTGACTTGCAGGAAAAACTTAAATCTTTGAACTTAGAAAAAGAAGATCTTACAATGAAGAATACCCAGCTGCAGGTACTCACAGAAACACTGACAAAAGAGAAGGTGGAGATGTCCTCTGAAATCAGTGCCTCTGTGTTGGATAAAAAGAGCCTTGAGACAGTGAACACGGAGCTCCAGAATAAGCTCACTGTTACAAAGAAAGACTTGGAGAGTTTTGTCCGTGAATGTGAAGAACTTAAAGCCTCGAAAATGAGCCTGTCCCACATGCTGGAAGAGTTCAAGACAAGCAGTCAGGTGACTGATACTGAGAGACTTCACCTTCTGCAGGAAAAAGAAGACTTACTTGCGATTCAAAGAAAAGTCTGTAACGAGAAGGAAGAGCTCCTCAAAGAGATAGCAGAATTAAAGGAGAAGCTTCAAATCTCAACAGAACAAGTGTCTCATTCCAACGAGAAATTTAAGGAAGCATTATCCTCCTTTGAGCAACAGAGGCAAGCATGTCACTTTCAGAATTCCGAAACTGAGATGGCTCTACATGCTATTCGAAAGGAAAAGATGAGCCTGGATTCAGCACTGGAACAGCAGAAAATGGATTATGAGTGTTTGGCAGCTGAGAAGGGAGAGTTGGAAGAGAAGCACACAAAAGCCATATCTGAGAAAAATGTTCTTTCTCTTGAGCGCGATATGCTAGCTAGTGATATTCGAACAACCAAGGACCAGTTGGATAGTTATTCCAGAGCTAATGCTGACCTTATTCAAGAGAAGTCTTATTTAACAACAATGCTAGAGGAAAGCAAACGCCAAAAAGACGAGGTTGAAGCAGAGGTGACCTCTTTGAAACGAGACAAGGCTGACCTACAGAATGAATTGCAGAAACTTATATCTGATATTGAAATTCTTGACAAGGGTAAAACCGCCCTTGTTCAAGAGCATTATAAACTAAAAATTGATTTTGAGAAGGCTAATTTAGAACTTGTTCAAAAGGTGGATGACCTTACAAAAGTTGGTCAGCATCTGCAATTGTTGCAGACTGAGGCTGACAAAAAAGTGCAGTCGTTGCATAAAGAGAACCAGGGCCTGCTTCAGGAGATCCAGGAGTTCAAAAGTCAGACTGAATCAATGTCAGAGGCCAAGCACCTTCTTGAGACTAGGCTACAGACAGAGTCCAGTGAACGGCATAAAGTGATTTCTGACAAGGATGGTCTTTCCAAACAAGTCGATGAGCTGCAGAAAACATTGTCCAAAGTTACACAAGAAAATAAAGAAATTTTTACTAACCTTAAGAATGCTGATGAGCAAAAGAAGTCTTTTACGGTGGATATGGAGGCTTTGAAAACACAACTGAGGCAACGAGAGCAAGAAACCGATCAGTTGACAGAAGATAAACGACAGCTATTATCTAAGCTTGAGGAGTTTGGCAAACAAGTGACATTATTGACCACAGAGAAAGAGGATCTGTTAGCTGGACAGTGTAAATTGGAGCAGAATGTTTCTTCTCTCCACACAAGCCAAGAAAATTGGCTTGCAGAACGATCAAGGCTTCATGAAGAGCTGGAGAATTTGCAGGCTAGCCGGAAACAGCTAGAGGTTGATGTCTTGGCCCTACAAACTGATAAAGAACTTTTGGAAAAGCAATACAAGAATGCTGTCGCAGAGGTGTCGGCTTCTGCTGTTGTAAAAGAAGAGATTTCCTCGAGCATCTCAAACCTAACTGTTCAGAAGAATGCCCTCCAAGTGGAGAGAGATGAAGCCACGCAGCAAGTCAGGCAGCTCGAGACCCAACTAAAAAAAGCCATTTCTAAGCAGCTTGAGGTATTCCTCCTCCAGTAGTAATCACTGATACACACAGCTTAGAGTGGCTGGGGCTATGTCACCTTCTCACTGCATGCCCGCTGGTTTGTCTACCTTTCCTCTTTGCTTTTATTTTCATGTCTAACTTTCATCTTCCATTTACTAACCGCTGTTTATTACCCCTAGCTCCCAGCCTTTGCCTGTGGGCTTATAACGTGATCTAACATCAGGTGAAATACATCTAGGGTATATCATTATGTAGGTCTAAGGTTATCACACTCACCATCTGATGGTGTTTCATATTTCATTTAATTGTAATAGTTGATGTTAATATACTATCTTAAAAAGGTAGATGTGGGGATTTCTCGACATACTGCTGTGAAATTATTTTTCATTCATTTATAGAAATTACCACACCAGTAATCTGCTTTTCAACGTCATTCAGTCCAATTTGTACATTTTTGGGCTTGCAAAATCTGATTTCAGGGGTTATGGAAGGACAATTTTCTTTCTACCAACATTTAGGATTTGAGAAAGTCCTACATAGACTGGCTTTAAAGGACTACCAATTAAAGAGTTTTTTTTTTTTTTTAAATAACTGACCGGTCACGCAAGTTAATGGGTTGTCAGGATCCGTTCTGAGGCCACAGGTTGTAGAGTATTTTAGAGTATATACTAATTGTTTTCCTCAGTGTAATATTTATGTTGTTAATTCTGGTTGTTCTTGAAAATTGTAAGGACCTGAGATTTGGATAACTGATTTTAAATCTGTACTAACGATAGCTAACTTACTCAGCATACAGTTAATTTCTTAAATAATATGAAAATGAGATCATTCGTTGAAGTCAAATGATGCATAATGAATAGCTTCATCAGATGACCTGCAAAATTCTTATTCTGGTTGGTTGAGGTCATTAGGTGTTGATGTCAACCAACCATTTGTTGTTCTTATTAAATATGTTGCTCATTCACTGTTTAGGCTGCAGAGGCCTCTGGCAAGACTGCTGAGGCTCTTGAACAGCTGGCAAAAGAGAAATCCAGTTTGATGCAGCAGCAGAATGAAGCCCAATCTTTGCTGGAAGAGCTCCGGAGCTCCAAGCAGGAGATGGAGACCCAGGTAAGAAACGCATCTCTGCAGAGAAAATTCTAATTTAAGCTTTCAATGGTAAGTGGATCCTTTCATCAAGCAATACTGTAAATGTAATAGGATGTAATAAAATGTAATACAGTGAAGTAAAATATTTGCTATGTAAGTCTTGTAGCTGTAAATGTGTTTGTCATTATTGTTTTAGCTGGAAACATTGAAGAAAGACAATGCCAAGTACCAAGAAGATCTGAATATATCCAAAGATCGGCTTTGCACAGAAACTCAGAGGACCAAGAGTCTGTGCCAGGAAATGTGAGTATACCTTTGGCTGCTGACACAACAAAAATCTGCCAGATTTAAATTTGAATTGTATGATATAATTAGCAAGTTACAGTTAATCAAGAGACATGGGTGAAGGGATTTCTACAAGCCAATATGTGGTTTACATGAGTTGTCAGCATTTCTTAGATGATTCTAACATTTTGTATTTTTCCAGTGAGGTGCTTAAAGAAGCAGCTTCTGCGAAGTCGCAGTCCCTAGAAATACTTCAGGATGAAAACAACAAGCTGACCCAGGAGCGTGATAACAGTCAGAAAGGCCAGAGTGATCTTGTGAAGGTGCAATACTTTAAATCTTAAAAAAAAAAAAAAAAAAAAAAATCTTACATCAACCTTCAAGCATCAGATCATTTTGTGTTTCAGCTATTGATCTGCTGACCATGATTGAATTTGAACAATGTTTTTTTTTTTTGTTTTTTTTCCCCCCACCTAGCTCAAAGAGGAGCACTCAAAACTCAAAAAACAGTTGGAAGATTTGAAGCAAAGGTAAGACAATACACTATCATTTTGTGATTCGGGCAGTTTCTCAGAAGTCTGCATATCCACCAATATTATGTAAGGTGTTTTTTTTTTAAAGCCTGCTGTCAAAATAAGCATAAATGGCTTCATCTGTGTGACACTTGCTAATATGCATTGCATTTGTGATCAAGCGAATGGTATGTCATGCTGTTCTTTTCCTTCAAAGCCTGCCAAATAATGCCTTCAGGTACTCCACGCCTTTTTAATGTGATGTCAGTCATCATCAATGTATGTAATAGTACAAAAATATTAACCAATTGTATGCAGGCAGATGATCAGGAAGATTAGGGCAAAGCATGATACATCCTAAATCCTATACAAAAAGTAATTTAAGCTGCAGCCCCATTCCACCTGTTTGACAGTTTCATATGTGCTTTCACTTCATGGAATGTGTTAGGGGGTTTCTTTGGTTTTTTTCGGTCAATGTGCACTGAATTGCTTACTTTATTTCCTGATTAAAAACAATGACTGTACGAAAAATTCTAAAAAATTTGACCAAACAACTGCAAAAGAAAAAAAAGCTCCTCATTTTCTGTATGTCTCTTCGCATTTATATCAGTAGTGGCCCAATGATTTGAGCTCCAAATTTAGTAAAATGTGCCAGTTTTCCTCTACCTGGAATTATTGTATAGTGTATCTCCGCTCTGGGATTTAGTTGGTATTGTGTATTTGATAGTGAGAGCACCTTGAAGGAGCAGTTGGACAAGGAGAAGGCTGCCCTCCAACAGTCCACCCATAAAAACAGTGCCTTAATCTCAGAAAAGGACCAGCAGGTGGAAAACCTGAGGAGCGAGGTAGGAATCTAATGCATGATGGTACTCTCTTTTTGCCGGGTGGTAGAGCAGATTATTGACAAAACTGTTGAGCATGCACAAAATGAATTCAAGCAAGCCAAGGGACGCACAGAAAGATTTCGAAGCGCAAACTTTGACGTCTTCATTTTATGCACCCTCGGGTCAAAATCGCACTGTATTCTTCAGCAGTTGTGGCAGATTCTAAGCACTAGAAGACACAAGAGGGTGCTTGTTCACAGCCTTTTTCAACAAGCTTTAACAGGATATGCCTGTTAAAGCCCATAAGTAGCTTTTACTGTCATTTTTTTTTTTTCGATACTTACTAAACAAATCAAAATTTAAAAAAAAAACAAAAAACAACTAACTAACTAAAAAAAAAATAGACTGTCACTTGTAGTTCAAAAAACTTTGTCCGACTGTCACGGATTCAAAACATCTGTTGTGCTTTCATCATCTTTAAACTTGTTTTGAAATTACACAAGCAGAGGATTATGTACTCTCAGATCCTGACTTGTAGATTGAGTGACTTCTCAAATTGAATTTATGCCCGTATTAATTTTGTTGTTAATAAATTGTCATTCAGTGAGGGATTTCACTTGCTGTCTTAATATGTATTTAGAGTAAAGAGTATGTTTTTGTTCAAAACTTAACCATTTCCAACGCTGAATAGCATGGGTTATTTTCCTCACAGCTGGCAGTACTGCGTGGGGAAAGTGCCTCAGTTAAGACACTGCAGGGTACAATTCAGGCCTTGGAGCAGGACAAGGCTAATCTACAGGAGCGTGTTCAGAGACTGGAGAAGGACCTGGCTGCAGGGCCTGAAACCATCAACAAGTCCTCAGGTAACACTGGGGTTAACTCATGCCCACAGCTAATATTTCTGGCAGCACTAAGGTCAGTTCTTTCTGAGGTGACCTCAGAAAGAAAAGATTATCTAGTCAACTCCTGCTTTTCACGTAATCGTGTTCTTGATGTTGTTTCCAGGTGATCCAGTTTTGGATCAACTAAGGGAGGATAAGAAGACTGCAGAGAGTCAGGTGTGTATACTGTTGCACTTCTGTCCTAGGCCTGGATAGGTTTTTTTTTGTTTGTTTGTTTTTTTTGCTATTCATACACTCAGTCTAAAGATGCTTTCCTACCCTGCCCATAGAATTTTTTGCTTTGACAATTACCCCGTCTCATTTATATTTTCATCACATTTGGGGCAGTTGTACGGAAACAGTCTTACTGAATGCTGTTTGTGAAATGACTGTGCTGCTGACTCAGACATTTACTAACTGTACTACCTCTGATGTAGCAGTAGACTCTGAATTCTACAGTTGACTGTTGGCTCATGTACCTGTTACAGTATAATGTTTTACAGAGGTGAAATGGGTCTAAATTAATTTGAAATTTCTTTTAAAAACATATTGAGCTTCTGGCATCATCTCAGCTCTTACAGGGAAGATCTATATGAATGGATGTCACAGTTACAGGGTTGTATTTCCACCCACAGTGGTGGGATGACAGCATGTCATCAATCTCACAACCTTCACTTATCTCTCACCCAAAGCCTCTGCTTATTCTAAAATGTTATACTGTATTATCTGTGTCAGTGACGACTATGGTGCGTTTTCTGGCAGTAGGTGGGTCCTAATTTGAATCTTAAAATTTTTTTTTCTTCTCCCTCTCCTTCTCTTTCTTAAATCCCAACTCCTCTCTGCTGCCCTGTCTCTGATGTTGGCAATGCTACACCACCATCAGGCAGCGGTTTGTTAATGTTTTTCATCAGCTTGACTTGTGCATGTTTGTCTGTCACTGTCACTGTGGCTCTTATGTTTCGTCCAGTGGATCACATTATAGTTGGTGTCAAAACAACAAACTGTCTTCCAAAGATAAAGCAAGCTTGATTTCTTAATACCTACAATTCCTAGGGAAAATTACAGTTATCATAGATGCTTAGCAGATATCAGATCTGTTGAACACTTTTTCTCAGTAAGATCCTCATCATAAGTGGGTATTTTTACAGACTCTCCTAGTGACTCATTCCAAGCTTCAATTTTTCTTTGGCTGACAACTTACCGTGGCAATTCACCATCGTAGTTAAGATTGTTATTATCTATAGTCCTTCTCATTGGATTGAAGCAAAGCCTTGGCGCATAACATGATAATTAAACTTCACAGGGAGATTCTATTTCAATTTTTAAAATAAATATTGTGAAAGAAAATTTGTTAATGGATAATAGATTATCGTGTGCCAGCAGCAACATTGATACTACTGTTGTGTAACTCCTGTACAGATTGAGTTTTTGAATTCAGTCATCGTTGACCTCCAGAGGAAGAACGAGGAACAAAAGGACAAATTGGAGAAAATGGCAGCCGCTGCTCTCAATGGGAATAATCCAAGTGAGCTGGATAACTTTGATAGGTAAGTCCCACTCATAACAGACTTTCTCAAACTTCCTCTAAAATAAAACCAGCTATGTGGCAGTACAACTCAATTTTTTTTATATCACTGGACAGTTACCCACGGAGCTACTTTCTTTTTCTCTGCAGCCATGGACAGGAATCCGTCAAGAAGAAGCCTCCGCCAAGGCTGTTCTGTGACATCTGCGACCGTTTTGACCTCCATGACACCGAGGACTGTCCCACACAAACGCAAATGCCCGACTCACCTCCACACACCACCTACCATGGCAATAAGGCTGAAGAACGGCCCTACTGTGATATCTGTGAGGTCTTTGGTCACTGGACCGAATCCTGTAATGATGACCAGACCTTTTAAAGCCTTTTTTAACCCTTGTTCGCACAATCACTATATTTGCACATCATGTTAGATAACGCAGTGCTTTTGGGATTTTAGTTTGTGTGTGCATTTTGTGTGCTTGTTTTTGCCAAGCGTCTTTATTGTCCACACCAGCCCTTAAGCGCTCTTATAGGAGAACGGTTTCCTCAGAATCTCTTTCCAAGAATTCAGACATCCAGAAAAATAATATAAAGCCGTTAACATTTTGTAATTTTAAATGACTTTGAGGAGAAAGGCTAGATATCCTTGGTTTGTGTGAGTTAGGGGATACTGTAGGTGGACATATTATTATGGGAGAAGCGATGGTCTTCTTCAGATCATTTAATTTATCAATATCTTAACACTGTTTGCACAGCTTGTCGGGGGTTACAAAGAAAATAGAGTATCATAAAAGGTCTGTCTTTGAAACTGTAAATTACTTGATTGAGAAACAAATGTCAATTTGTGCAAAAATTAGTGAGCTATAGTTTATTTTTTTAATGCCTGGAAATACTATGTACTCTTTAAAGGTTTGATAGTATGTGTGTAATTTTGTGAAGAGGGGGATTTGCTTGCTCTTGCCTGGAGGGGAGCATTGAAACCCAGTGCTGTTTGGCTTTAATAGGGATTTTTTTAATGGTCTTCAGGACGGGACTATTGGATGATTGGTAAGAAAGAAGCAGTTCTAAAGCACTTCACACTTACTATAAGCTCTCAGTTCCAGTGAAGTGCCCTTTCCAAAAAGTTTCTTTGCAATTAAAATATCATTTCTGTATGAAACACTGAAATACTTAGGTATTTCTTTAAAAAGGTTTTGAATATCTGTGTAAAAATAAATTAAATTTATGTATAAATTAATAATCTAACATCTCTTAATTGTTCAATTGAAAGCACTATATGGAGATTTGAACCCAGGCAGCTGCAGCAAGGACTCAGATAAGGACTTGATAATATATGGTATGCGCCTAACCAGGGGAGCTACCGGTACACACCTGTGTCGCATATTTCCTGTGTTCCATATTTCCAGTCAAATTTGTAATCAGTCTAAATACTGTAAAACATAGTGAACCTGGGGCCTTCAGGGCCTCCGTCCCAAGCCATTTATTCACTTTGCCTATTCAGTAATCCAGCATTTCCAAGACATCGAGCACAGACAACATTGATTCACAATAAAGAAAAAGAGATAAAGACATGTTCACAGCCGTCATAAGTGACATACTACTTTTGTGCTCATTCACAAGTGAATCACATTAATAAGTCCGACTCCATGTTTGGGTAACACTTAAAGTCCCCCTGTTTATCATGTATAAGCAGTACATAAACATTTAATGAATGGTTTATAACACACTATTGTAAGCAGATAGAAGTCTTAAGTAATGTATTTCTCAACAACTATAACACTTCTGTGGGCACTCATAAATGGAGGTTGCTGCGTAAGCAGATAATGAATGAAATTATAGTTGTAATAATGTACAATATGCATCATAGGACACACAAGTGTTGACAAAAATGCCGTACATGAATAAACACTTTAAATGTCCTCTTACCTGTATACTACTAGATTATAGTTTGTCATAAACCATTTATGAGATGCCTGTATACTGCTTATAAATGCTAAATTGGGGCACTTAAAGTGTTACCTATGTTTGCTCAGCTCATAGCAGCATTCTCCTTGTGAGTTAAGTCCCTTAAGGGAATTGTGCAGAACATGAATCTGTTTGTGTAGCATGCACCATGACAGCAAACAACTTTGAAGTTTCAAATAGGATCACGGAGCCAGGTAATGTGCAAGTCAATCTGAATTTAGAAAATAAAGTTGTCCATCAGTTGGACTATGTTACTTGGTTTGTACAGGTGACATAATAGCTTCCATGTGGTTGAAACTAATATCCTTCAGATTGGTTGTGTGCCTCCTTTCTCTCTTTTTGTTGGTTTTATTTTCATTTACATAACATGTAAAGTGAAATCAAATAGTATGAATGCTTTTTTACCTTTAGGTTTTGGGCTAAAAATATTTCTTTAAGTAACCTAAAGCATGGAAATGTATTTTTTTCCAGTGCGTGTAAAGCCACATGTTTTGGCTGGAATATTGTGAAGATACTATGGCTTGAAAACAGTCTTACCCTTTTTGGAGGTCGTCAACTGCAGCCCATGTCAAACTGTAATACATTTAATATGCAATTAAGATCTATGGTATGTTTACAGTCAGCAGTTATGAGGGAATTCAATGAGAAAACCATCTTTGGGCTTGTGTGGGTCTGGTGGGTAGATTGTAGAGACCCTGCTTTAACATAACCCAGGCTCTTTTTCAGGAGGTTTGTTGTAGTCGCAGGACATGGTGAGCTTCAGATGCAGAGCGCCATTTCTCTAGCTCCACGCTCAACTCCACAGTCACTGGTTCCAGATGGATAGACACAGAGTCGTCTGTGTGGACATCCAACTCACGGTCCTTCTCTCCCTCTCCTTTGCCTACGGAGCACAACATCCAACAGGATGCAGGAGGTTAAGAAGAAGACTGTAAAGAAGAGTTTACTCACCGATTAAAACACAGGAAATGTTTCTTTAAATAAATATTTATATTTAATAAAAATTTAATATAATGAGGCCAACCTAGAATAACACTGTAGTATGTCCACATTAGCTTTGATTCCCAAAGTGGTGAGGTGTGGAGCTTTTATCACATATCTTATAGTATTTTTTTATGTCAACGTCATTTTAAAATTAATCTCTGATGATCTTATCCAGATGACAATCTAATTAACCTTTTGAAGATGCTGTATTCTTCTGTCCTGTGCCTCTGCCTCTTCTCCGCTTTGATTCCTTGTCCTCATTCTCCTCTTTGATTTTCTTTCCCAGATCCTACAGATGAGTGAAAAACAAATCCCACATGAAATAAGTCCCCATGGGGATTTGACAATTTATAATCCTGTTATAATCCATGAGTTTCTAGTTTCTGTTCCTTTCATAGTACTCATTTGTACATGATAAATCCTGTTCCAGTGGTTTCCAATGCGAACCTGAGTTGTTTCTCGTAATTCCAGAGATTCCAGATGATTATCATACTATCTCAGCAACGCCCTGGCTGTGTAAACGCACATAAACTTGCCTTGTCAAGTGTTTGTGTAGCTTCCACCTCAGACTCTGTGTGAAGGTCACCAAGGACACAGAGGATGTCGACCTTATGATCTCCTTTGACCAGGTTTTGCAGGGGGACGTGGACCGAGCCGAGGCATCTTCTGATGGGGGCATCCTGGACCAGCTCTGGTGCAGATTTCTTTTTTTCTGTCTTTAGACTTGTCTTTGGTGGAACCAGATTTGATTGGAGACTGACAAAGATACCAAAGAAATGGAATTATTATCTTTAGATGCAGTCTGATTTTATCTGCCAAAACATACTATAATATCCACACAGGGCTGAGGTCACAAGCTCTGGTGGATATAAAAAGCAGTCCAGTTTATAACAATCCTCATTAGCTCTATAACACAAGATGTGAGAGTCACATGTAAAACACTAAATTCAAAAGTTAAATAGCACATCACAATTAAGTTCTATCAGAGCAATAAATGTAATGACTGTGATCTTACTGCATGTTATTGAACACATTTTCTGAGGATCTATACATAAATTATTTGGGTGGTGAGGGGCTGAAGATTATGTTTCACTTCATACAAAACACAAGGTCCTCCCTGGGGCTATTATGTTTCTGTTTAACTGTCCTCTAGAAAAAAACGCAACACCCTCCCCACAACATGTCAAAATAATATAACAGTGTCAAATTGGTATAATTTGTTCAATTGTGTGCCCCAATTTAAACCTATTTTAATAGAGCTTTTAATGTACACATTAATAAAACCATAATACAGAGGAAGGCCTACTGCCCTCTGCAAAAGGCAGCTTTACAAACGAGGGAACCACCCTGATCCCCTCTCCCTTAGTAATATTTTTTGTGCAATTCCTAATCAATTTGAATTTCTCTTTCACAAGTGCAGATAGACCCATCTTTTTCCAGCAGTATTAGAGAGTAAGAGGCAGGGCAGTGCTCTACATTCATTGTGAGTTTGCTCGAAGGCACATCAGTAGGAATGGCAATTCCTCGAATCACCAGAAGACAGTTGGAATACACTCAGCTGCTGGTGTCAGGTTTTAAACTAGCAACATTCTGGTTATGGCAGACGACTGTATGTCAATACAAAACTACAAAATGCAATTTTTGAAGAAATTGCGGTGGGATTGCTGGCTTCTGGAAAGGCTGACTCTAAACTGCGTTGCTGGCTGCTAAAAGAGGCGGAAGCTGCGTTTCATTGCTGGAAATGCCAGAGACTAATCTGCATTGTTGGCATAAATTTGTCGAAAGAGGGGAGGACGTTGTTTGAAGAGAATAGGGGCTGAGACAAGTCTAAGATAAACACCACAGACACCAAAGAATTTGTCTAACAGACTGATCTGAATCAGCTGTTTGTGTCCAACTGCGCGCAGAGGTTGCCATGGTGATTTTCAGTGCTTAGTTTCTGAGTGAGACATGGATTCATCTGAGAGACACCTCTCAAACTCGGTCTTGCTCCGATTGCTTGCACAGCAATCCCACACAACTATAATTCACTCTGACATGTTACCAGAGGTAAGAATCAATATACCATTTAGTTTTAGCACTTTGGCTGCCATCATAACAGACACAGATTTTAAGTGATCGTGGCTCCTGTAACAAGGGACTCTTCTGTGACCCCATTCTGTGAATGAGCAATCTGGGATTTACCATAAAGTCTATTCAACAGATCAAGTAGCTCATTAAGCCTTATTTTTCTGGGCCACCAGCTATGTGATGCAAGGGGGTTTGTACGGTTTGTGACTCAGAGGGAGGAAAAAGCTAAGCTCACTTCTTTCCCTTTCATGCCTTTCTTCTCTTTGACATTTCGGCTGGGTTTGGCCACTGGGATATCTTCAGAAGCTGCAGGCCATGATAGGACCTAAAATGTCAAATGACAGAACATGAGTCCTGACGCATTTTGCATCTATACGTTTAACCCCATAAACCTTATTTTTCTTTACCTTTTCCTCCTCAATCCTAAGATGAAGTCCTTGACTGAGGAATTTCTTTAAGCCTTCCAGATCACTAACAATGTAACGTTGTGTGTCACTGAAGTCCATGCACTCTGACCATGTCAGCTTTGATGTGCTGTGTCTTGACACTGTAGAAAAGAAAATCATCAAAATATAGAAAGTGAAACTTTTTGCACACAGTAGGTGCTGAATGTACATTCCTGGTTGAATAATTGGCACCCCTGAATTTTAAGTACAGAATTCAGAATATCTTCAGAAAAAAATGCAAATGAACCAATTTTGTATAATCAGAATATTTGATAAAATTACCAAGGTTGCAGCATCAACAACAACAAATAGTGTTTAAATATAGTAAATAAATACAGACATAAAATGTACGCGTGACACAGTTATTGGCACCCTTTTGATGAATATAAATTAGTTCCTCAAAAAATTAAAAAACAAATAAGATTAATCTGTGCTTAGTTTCAGTGGTCAAATGACCACATAAAAAGGGGCTGACTGTTTCCAGTTTCTTTTTTCACGGTAGTGAAGACAGGAGAGCGGTCTGAGAGCAGCCACCAGTAGATGAAACCAAAGTAGAGCTCTTTGGAAATACAGCGCATCAGTTTGTTTATAAGCAACGAAATGAAGCCCATAAGGAAAAGATCAGCCTAACTACAGTAAAACATTGTGGAGGTTCTATCAAGCTGTGGCTCTGCTTTGCTGCCTGTGGTCCTGGAGGCACTGAATGTATCAACAAAATGATGAAATCAGAAGATTACCAAGGGATATTAGAGAGAAATGTGTTACCCAGTGTCAGAAAACTAGGTTTGATGTGAAGGTCTTGGGTCTTTCAGTGGGACAACAATCCAAAGCAAACATCCAGCAGCACAAAAGAATGAATGAAAAGTAAAAGATGGTTGGTTTTAAACTGAACAGCAGTGAATCCTGACCTAAATCCCATTGAAAAGCTTTGGAGAGAGCTGAAATCTGCCGTTGCAAAGAGGACTCCTGCAAACTTAAAAGAGCTTGAACGCATAGAAGTGGAAGCGTGGCAGAAACTACCAACAGACAGTGGCAAGAAGCTTCTAGATGGCTACAAGAAACATTTAGATGTTGCCATTGTTGCCAAAGGTTCTGCAACCAAATACTAGTGAAGGGTGCCAATAATTTGTATCTGGCGTAAAATTTGTGTTTGTGTTTGTTATTTCACTATTATGCAAGTCTTGTTTTTTTTAATTCTTTTGTTCAGTAACCCTGGGCATTTTTTTTCAAATATTTTGATTACACAGAACTGGTTAATTTGCATTCATCTCTGAAAATATTCTAAATTCTGCACGTAAAGTTCAGGGGTGCCGATAATTTCAACTGGGACTATAATTCTGTTTTTTGTCAAGTCAGAGAAACACAGTTGAAATAATATATACAAACAAACCAAAGATTGAGTGCTACGTTAAGGAGTGTAGTGAGTGAGTGTTTTTGACAGATGATAAAGCCTGATAAATGAGCGGTCTAGTCATCAAGTTTTAGAGTGTGTATAATTCTCCACTGGCTGTTCTGACTGTACAATTCTCTGGAGGCAGTTTGTCAGTTCTGTAGAAACTGATAAGAAAAAGGTGATCCCAGATATGCAGGATATATTACTACTCACTAAGTTAAATTACCATTTCACTGAATGACATGCACCTGCAGGTTTTTATCTTTCCTCATGAAGAACTGCTTTAGCTCAAACAGCGTTTGTGCTTGTAGGGCAGTGATCCATATGCCCGTGGGCCTGAAAGCTGTGTAGGTCAAATTGGGGAGGTGTTATTACCACATGGAGTAACGTGGCAGCCTTCCTCAGTGTTTACAAACAAGACTCCAGTGTCTGGTTTGGATGTTTCTCTTTCACAATTCTTGTTCGATTGTGGGTCAGCATCACTGGAGCCGTCTTCTGTCATATGTGCTGTGTCAGATTTACACTCACTGTAAACTGTCTGTGAATAAAACCACAAAAAAAAAAAGCTCTGTTATAAAAAATAATGACAATATGTTTATTTTGGCGCACTTTTTGTGCCATACAAATCTTCTTTAGACAAATATTATTTTTATTACCTACTATTGTCCCCATTTAATATTTTGTCCACGCTGATTTATGTGACTCATGTATTGAGTCTTGAGTGAATTGAGTGTGTGTGGTAATAGATTTAATATGTTTTAGTACATTTTTTCTATTCAATTGTAGCTCTTTTCATACAGACTCAATGAGGACTTAAATTAGGAATTAGACAGACTGCAGCCACCTGATTGTGTTATATTGTATGTATCCATCTTTTCTGATCTGTGTGCTGTTGAATCAATGCCTGACAGAGATTTCTGCAAGATCAAAATCTTTCTCTATTAAAGGGATTGTTTGATAAAGAGGGAAATTCAAACTAAAAGGACTGTAACTTTGGAAGATACACACAGGTTTTCTCTAGTTCTGCTGCTGAAACCACATATTAGCTTCAGCTAAACTTTGTAATCCCTTTTTCTTTTTTTTTTTCTTTCCTTTTTTTTAAATGGCGACTGCAGACAAGGACTTGGATTACTTTTGGAAGGGATCTCTTTTCAGCCAGTATGGACGAGTGGACAATTACAGCAACAAATTACTATATGTATATGGACATGTAACTACTGTCTGAATACAGACTTAAGACAAATATTTTCAAACATACGTGAATTTCATTTACAAAATGAAACTGAATGTATTCCGTCATGTCAGTATACAATGTAAAAAGAAAAAAATCCAAACTGGAATCCAAAATTATGCTGAAAATACATTCGCTTTAGATTCAGTTTTCACAGGTGACATTCTGAACAGTGTTAAGCTTACAGAGAAGTAAGAGACTGAAACGTGTAGGAAGGATACATCACCAGGTTAACAGGTGTATGATGACTAAGGAACTCGTATGTGATAAAATAGCTGTAGTTGACAACAGGGAAGTCTGGAGCGTTTTTATCCATACTCGTCAATGGGTCTGGGATTCCCGTCATTCTGCCCACGCTCACTGTGGCTGATGCCTGATCCACTATCAGGTCTGTACAAAAGAAAAAGATCCTGATATAAACTGTAAGCGCACTCTTGATATGAATAAAATGACAAAGCCGTTTACTTGGGAAATTAAAAAGAAACAGGAGATCACGTTCGCAGGCCCACAGTCTCACCGCTCAACTCGGCCAAGCCCCTAAAACGATGTCTTTCCTCAGAGGAGATCCACGAGGTGTCCAGGCAAGAGAGCTGTGGGAGACTGTCCACAGTGAAGCCCGGGTAGGAGGGCGCAAGGGTGAAGGGGTTTCCCTCCAGCACCAGTGTCTTCAGGCAGGGGAGTGTGCTCAAGGCGCTCAGCAGGGCCTGCTGGTCCTGAAACTCACAGTCACTGAGGTCCAAGGATACTAGTTGTGGCCTGAGGTCAGAGACAGGCATTGTTTTTACAGAACAGCAAGATTGTGAATGTGTTCAGGACAGATATCTTTCAAAAGATCTATAGACATACTGAGCTCATGAGTCCAAGCGTGGCCAAACTCGTTCTTGGGCCCACAACCTCAATTACAAACCGCGGTGTCATTATTTCCCCAGGCACCCAGAAACCCACCAGTACTTTAGAGCCGAAATGATAAGTTATTAAGACACTTAGTTAGTTAACAGAAAATGAATTGGTAATTCAGATAATTCATTCCTTTTTTAAGTCTTTAAAAAAACAAAACAAAAAAAGTGTCAAAAAGTTCACAAGCTTTCTAATTTTTATATATTTGTAACAGTAAACTGAATATCTTTGGGTCTTAGACTATGGGGAATTCTGATGGGCATTTTTTACAATTGTTAAAATAAATTATACCCTAAATTATTATTTAATTCTAAATTAATAAGGAAATAATAGTAAAATTAATGAATAGATAATGAAAAAATGTTACGTAGTTATTTGCAGCCCTACACTCCTGTGCTGGAATAATAATACTTTGCACCAGGTTTTCTGTGCATCAGTTACTGTGAAACAATATTATAAAATCTTTGTTGATTTCAAGTTAATTCAAATAAGAATGTTTAGTTTTAATCTTCAGACAACCCTAGAACTTATAAACGTGAGTTGTTCTAGTTTCAAGTCTTTTGACTTGAAATGATGAGTTCAGTGAATGAACTGCTGAGAAGTCACTCAACTCATTAAATTAAGTTTTTAAAGAAACAAAGACACAAAACAAGCATATTAAACTTCCCAGCGTGCATTGCTTGAGAGTTAAAACTCTCCAGAGACTTTCCTTTTTTGTAGTTTGAAAACTATTCATGATGGAAACTTGCTGTGTCTTTAATACATGTTAAATCAAGACATGGTTGTTTCTTTCCATGATAATGAAACCAATGCTAACCATGATGGTTAGTATTGAATTCACTCCCTACAAACAGCTGCAGCTGAGACAATACTTAAAATTGAAAAAATGTGTAAGGAAGGCAAAGCTGTGTGTATTGCCTGTCAATGTGTTGAAACAGTTGATTCAATGCTATATCATAAGTTAGCTTAACTAACTTTCAGTTAGTTTTACTCTTTCAAAACTCATAAAGCAAAAGTGATCAACCTAAGTTCAGTTAACTCACATTTTATGGCAGCAGGGAAACGTATGTTCCTAAATTGAATTAACTTAAAGTGACTTACAGTGCATATGTCTAAAGGTGCCCCCCAGCTTTAATATAATAAACCTGTAATACTTAAATTCAATATCATCCGACAAAATGGAAGAGTGGGTATCATTTTGTGAAATCATGAAATTCTTTGCTCCCACTGAAACCACATTTTATAGATGTTAATAGATGTTTGGATGGAATCAAAAGATTTTCTACCTAATAGCATCTACCTCAGTCATCATCAGCTGAGCACTTTGGCAGGAAACGCGTCAGTGTCTCAGTGTTAGCATTGCAGAAGACACACTGCCATCATACCAGTACGTGTGAAATCTGTCACAGGTAGAAAAACCTGCAATGTGCTGTCATTGTTGATCCTTATAAACAATAAAAAGTACCCTATTTTACTTGATTTTTCATTTGACCTGGTTTTGGTTTACGTCTTTAAAAATCAGCTGACTTCCTGTATGGGTGCTTGTGTGTACTAACCAGTGTCTTCCGGTAAGATTGAAGATGTCTTCATGGGAACCGAGACTGTTTGAGCCAAGGCCAAGGTACTGTACGTGGGGAGGCGGATGGTTGGTGAGACTGTTTAGAGCAGACAACCAGTTGGCACGTAGCTCCAAAATCTTTGAAGGAAAAGAATCAAACAGTTTATCATCAATCCATCCTTACACCTCCTACACTTTGACCAATGAGTTAAAATTTCCAGATATGCTGCAGTATTGAACATATAGACAGGTGACAAATTAAAGGAAAAACCAAGAAAAGGGTCTTAGTAAAGTGTTGGGCCACCATGTTCCACCAGAACAGCTTCAATGCATCTTGGCATTGACACTATAAGTCTCTGAACTCTACTGGAGGGATAACACCATTCTTCCAAAGGATTGCCCCTCATTTGTTATTTTGACACATTACTCCAAACTCTCCCAAAGGTGTTCGATTGGATTGAGATCTGGTGACTTTGAAGGCCAAAGCATATGATTCACATCATTTTCATACTCATCAGACCATTTAATGACCCCTCGTGCCCTATGGATGGGGGCATTGTCATCCTGGAGGAGACCACTCCCATCAGGATAGAAATATTTCATCATAGGATAAAGGTGATCACTCAGAACAACTTTGTATTGATTTGCAGTGGCCCTTCCCTCTAAGGGGACAAGTGGACCCAAACCATGTCAGCAAAATGCCCCCTGAAGCATAACCAAGCTATTGGATCCCCTCACTGTAGGGATCAAGTATTCAGGCCTTCACCCACTTGTCGAGAATATGGTGAAGGATGACTCGTCTGACCATATTACGTTTTTCCATATCTCTGTAGACCAGTGCCTGTGGTTTTTTGCTCCACTGAACTCTCATTCATCTTTGTAATACGGGGTTTATGCACTGCAACCCTACTATAATATCCCTCTCTATGTAACCCTTGTCAGACTGTTCTTGCTGACAGTCTGATCACTTCCTGCACTGACATTCTCAGTCAACTGAGGAAGAGTTGCTCTTAGGTTTTTCCTTACATATCGTATTAATGCACGAACATCAAATGTGTACTGTCGACCACAATTTCTTACCCTATTTACTGACGTGTTTGCCGTAGATCTAAATGCATATGTCACTTAAGTCAGTGTTCATACTGAAACACGAGCCAGTTGTGCAGTCTTTGTGACTGAAGCTCCTGCCATCCGTGCCCAACAATGAACCCCCTTTTCAAAGTCACTTAGATCTTTTCCTTTTGCTATCATGATACAAAATCAGAACCAACTGCACCTGCTCGGCATTTTTATACATGCCACAGAGCATGACTGGAGGTTAACTGCTTGATTGTACCATCCATGTGTGGAAGCATTTGCATCCGTTGTGTTTCTCCACTCATTTATTCAGGTCTTTCCTTTAAATTGTCACCTGTCTGTATCTCGACCAGTGATATCACATCACATGTTTTTACCTCTGATGTGATAGCAACAGTTTTATTCCTCTACGATTCACTTGTGAATAACCATTTAATGACTTTTGCAGCAGAAACCCGTGAATTTTTGTGTAATCGGAAAAGCTGAGCTTTTACATCACGCTGGTACAGGACTTTGACTCACCTTCAAAGTGCTGGGGAGGTTCTCTGCAGGGATTTCGGAGATTCTGTTGGCACTCAGCACCAATTCCTCCAGCTTTGAGAACCTTAACAGGCCATCGTCAATCACTGACACCTGAACCCAACGCAGGCAAAAGATCAAGTACAAGTTTTTTCATTGCGTAAAAGCATCAAGTAATAATTACATTTGTTCCCTGTGTTATGAATAAGGTCAGGTGCAGGGCTTTCACAAGGCGTTGTGGTTGCTTAGAGCCTCTCAGCCACCAGCGGACCCCCAGACAAGTTGAAAATATGTTCTGTTTTGTTACTGGGAACTGTTGGGTTTCTCCGTATATAATATTATATGGACTTGCCCTTACTCCGTAAAGTGCCTTGTGATAATGCATGTTATGACTTGGTGGTGTATAAGTAAAATTGAATTGAATTGGATTGTCTTGGGGATCCTCTGTTTATTGTCAGGGATATCCTCAATAATCTCAGGGACAAACTGAATTTGTACGAATGATTCCGTACAAACAAGTATTTCTGTTTTACCTGTTTTTTCAAATCCTGTGAAAAGGCTTGGGGCCTGGTCAGGTGAGATCAAGTCAGCGGTTTGAATCAAATTTAAAGAAAATCAGTATACTTACACCCTTATCCATGATGCGTAGTGTAGTAAAGTAATTGTAAATGAAGTCAGTGCGCAGGCATTCAGGTGAGAGCACAGCCAGCTTTCTCACGGCTGGAGCTTGAGGGCTCCATGACACATCAAGCCACCATGGGGAGTGAGGGCAGCTCAGCAGCTCCAGGAGGGCGTCTGTCTCTTTTGTCTCTTTTCCATCTGTACTGTCTTTGGTCTTTCTCTGACAACATAATCATTGCGTTTATTGATATCTAATACAAAAGCAAGCTATTGTATGCAGTGATAAGAGTGCGTTAAACCACGAAATAGACATTGGGATTTGTAAAGATAATCTAGAAAACCACTTCACCCAGTTAACAGCTGAAAAAACTCACCCAGCTGCCATATCCACAAGGAAAGTCAGCCAGACGCAGGTGGCGAATCTGCTTCTCTAACACAGCAGAAAGTGTAGTTGAGCTCATGCCTGTCAACAGTATTTGCTGTATGACGTTTGTCACATAGATTTGTTAGATGAAACACAGTATCTAGAGTAGCTACAGTAGGTAATGAATGTATGGTGAGTTTGTCTTTGGTCAGTCTCTCGGGAAAAATTGTGCCCAGTGTTTGTTTACAAATGTTTGGTGGTTGCCCGGCAACAGCTGGAGCTCACTCCAGGAGCACTGCTGCTGGTCAGGATTTCACTTTCTGTGCAGGCGAAGCAGTTTAAATTTTTCTGTTTAGCTGTTTTGATCAATTATCCTTTAAACCAAGACCTTTCTATATCGCCTGAGGTTTTTATCTCCATTTTGAGTCAAATTTGACTGCCTGATTGGGACGCTTCATGTTAACTAGTTAAACCTGTGTTTCTAATACACTGGCATGGTAAATTTCTGCGTTGAAAAAAAACCTCTATTTATCTAACTGCCCCCATCTAAGCGGCACCCTATGGCACCCTCTAATGCTATAACACACAGGACCCCACCCTCCGAACACTCTTTAAATATCCTCCTGTTGTGGGCCGACCGCTCACTGCTGAGTTACTTATATAAAAAATAATTTCATAAATTTTCAAACACAACTTAATTCTCATGTTTGCAATATGGCAAGTTATTGAGCTTTCCAGGAATTATTCTTCAAACAATGTAAAAAAAAAACCAAGTCTAAGAGTCTACAGCCATGCTTGCAGCTCTGTGAGGCTATAGGCAGAGCGGTGCTTCAAGCTATATGCTAACATTACCAAGCTAACATGCTCATAATGACGATGTTAACATGCAGATGCTAGGCAGGTGTAGTATTAACCATATTTACTGTCTCAATGTTTGCATGTCGGCATGTTAATTAGCGCTAAAAACTAAGTAAAAGTGAAAAGTCAGGGGATCTCCAAAGTAATTACAATTCATTCTGAAGGAGACATGAATGTTGGAACCAAATATCATGGCAAGCCACCCAATAGTTGTCAAGAAATTTCCCTAAAAACCACAAATTTCAAACTATTGGTGGGGATAGGGATAACTGGGAAGAACCAAAGCCGTTAAGATTAATCTTCTGGGGACTATGAATATCGACACAAATGTTTATGACAATCCATCTAAGAGCTGACATATTTCAGTGTTGACACAAGTGCTGCTTTTTGTTCGGACCCCAAATAAAGCTACACTGATCTGTTGTTATATCTGGTTGAGATATGTTAATGAGGATGCTTCAAGGTTAGTCGAGCAAACATCCTGTGCTACAGAAAGAAACAATAGAAAAGAAACTTTCAAGTTTGTTTGAGGACTCATGTTAGAAATAATCAATGAAAGTATATCTTGAATTCTTATGTCATGGTAAACACATCAGTCTATCGGTATGACTCGACAGTGCAGTTCCGAACATCAGTCTCATCACAGGTCTATGGCAAGAGGAATCATTTCAGGTGAAAAACAGGAAATGGGCAAAGATGGAGTTTTAATCAAAAACAATAGAGCTGGATTTGGCCAGGCTGCAGCAATACAGTTTAAGTGTCGACAGAGCCATTTATTTCCCCCCTCACACATCAGTAGGCAGGATAAACTGGCTGATTATGCCTTCCTGATGAGTCACAAAAAAGTGCTAAGGGATTCAGCACCTTAACGTGTTGAGGAAATCTTTGGAAATCTTTGGAAGTCTGAAGAGGAGAGTAATGTGATTCAGAAAGACCAAAGTTAATTGAGATAAACTATGCTGGTTTATCATGCTCTCTTAAGGTTTGACTGCATCATAGCAATAATTTCTAGAAAACCTCCGCATCTACAGACATCAGAGTTTACGGGGTTTTTTTTAAACATCCGAAATTTTAGATAAGACCGTGGCAGTTTGCATTGTTTCGCCACATTAAACCACTGTGGTGCACTGTGCCCTACCATTGCAAAATAGAAACATTTACAAGAAGATTTTTCAGGACGATAATGCCAGACAGGCGTCATCCATCGACTGATAGCAAGCAACAAAAAATCCTGTGTTATGATATATAAGCTCAGTGTGTGCCAGTTCAGGAGCACTAACTCAACAGCAAACGGACAAAAATCACACCATGTCTTTTGGTAAAGGTAAGCTTTTTAAAAAAATGAACGTTAATTAATTTAGAGCTATTCATTTCTCTTGAAACTGTAAGAAAACGAATAACTTGTCGAAGTCACTCAGCATCTTTGTGTAACAATGCTTTAGAATTACCTTGATAATTTTTTTCTGATTTTCGTTGTTAAAGTTAGTCGTTAAGTGTTGAAAGAAACATTAACATTTTACTACTTTACCAACAGCTTATTTCTTTATGGTGGCTGCCTGATTAATGTGGGACTGAAAGGTCTCAAGGCAAGCTGCCTAAAATCTGAAATATATATCCTTCTACTCTGTTATTCTCAGTCAGTTTTGACTCTGTTATGCCACTTTGACTTGAGGAAGCTTTTACGTTGACCCGCAATACAGATGACAGCATCATATTTTTTGTGATTAACTTCTTTCAGAACTCCTGCTTTCCTGCATTGCTGTGATGCATATCTCCTTTATGGCCTCCAAACCACTTGAATTAGGGAATCTACGGGAGCACATGGAGGCCATGATGTTGCCTTTGTGTAATCTACTGAAGGCAGAACAGGAGTATGTAAGTAAACATACAATACTTGAAGTTAAAAAAAATTTAGGCCACAGTACATTTAAAGTGGCTCAGACACTGAAGAACCTAGTCCTGCTTTCAGTTTTTCATATTTTTAAAATTCCATTTAATATGATATGTATTCATAGGTAAAAGCCAATGAATGTGACGCAACTTAAAGGTATTACAAAGTCAAGCTGCCTCTTCGCTGTAGATGGAGGGAACTTTTGAACCCATTATTAAAGGTTATGACAGCTTACAGCCTCTGCACTCCATCATTGACCTGATGACTCTCACTTCCTCTCTAGGTCAAACAAATATTTCATGGAGATCCACCGACGAATTACGTTTCAAAAAGTTTAGAGCCCCTGGAGGGAATAACCGTCCCTTTGGGAAACAACACCAAAGAAATCCAAACCTCTGTCTGTGCCATCGCCGACTACCTGGAAAACCACCTGCCGACAATCATCCACAGTCTCACTCAGCCGCCGCAGCAGAATGACCTCATCAACAACATCAAAGCATTTGCTATTCAGTTCAAAAAAGCCAGTGGACTGACAGGCAGAGATCAACATAAATGCCACAGAAATTTAACAACTTTACACGCTTACAATATGAAAGAAACTGGCCTCCGAATCATCTACTTTTCCAGGCAATGGATGGAGTGTTTCACAAACACAACCTTCTCCTGTTAGCTTACCTGAAAGCACTTTGGATAACTTATCTATTTATTTATTTATTGGTCTGTTATTTAAGGTTTTCTATATTTATTAGTATTCATTTTATTTATGTTGGTATTTTCTGTCAGCCTTGTTTTTTTTCCCATTCTGACTGGATGGCTACTTTACTAAAGGACTGCTTTAAAATGTAAACTGGCGATAATAAAATATTTAATTCAAACTACTTGAGCTGTGATGTCACTGCATGAACACAGTTTGAGAGGCAGGAAATTAAACGCACAAATAAAAAAAACACAAAAACACCAATATTCATATTTAAGGACTATAGAACAAATTCCTTATGGTTTGTCATCTCATACATTGGGTCCTTTTACTTGTTCTTCTGTATGTTATCTTAAGCATCGTACTGCTTATACATTATTAAATACTAGTATTAGTATTAGTAGTATTATTGGTATTAAGATGATACCGATACTACAAGATATACACTAACAGTCATTTATTGCTTATTTACATGAGTAATCACAAAAGGTAAAATCATCAATGCAGATTAGAATTCTATCTTATAAACAGTGTTGTGGATTTTTATTGCTATTTGATCTTTAGTCCACAGTGCATTTAACCACAGAGATTTAATCTGTATTTTAGTAAACTGTAGGCATGTTACAGGATGTGTAGGTTTTTCTGAGCCATAGGTTCCTAAGAGGGAACCCCCAGAAAGTAAAACTGAATCCTTAACTCGCATAACTTTTTCTGTGACAGCCATACCAAAAACACGTAAGGGGAAAACACTGAAATGCTGATCTTTATCTAAGGAGTCTTAATAAAAGGGATCCTCGAAAGATGGATCAGAGAAAGTGTCACATCAGAGAGTCTGCTCTGACCAAAGCCTCCTTCTGTCATGGATTTTCATCGTGGTAAGCATCTTAAAGTGCGGCTTTTGGAGTCCCTCTGTGGCTATTTTTAAATCAGGCAGTCCCACAACTTGAACTTCTGCAGGCGATGTTGCACAACACGGAAACTCTACAGTGATGGCTGCATATCCCGCCTCTGTGTGTGTGTGTGTATTCAAATCTAATTAATCTCCACTGTGTGCTCTTTCATGTATCTGATGTAGACCTCATCTTCCTGTGCCTGCTCATTGCACAAGCAGCCTGCAGTCCTCTTGGAGAAGGAGAAAACAGCAAGAAGATGGATGCAGTCAATATGATGCGGCAGGACATACAGGCTGCTTTGCAGAAACTTGAAAAATCCTTGGTGATTGGTTCAATTTCTTTATCCATCAAAACAGCTCATATGGATTGTAACATGCAGGGGTGGAAAGCTGCGAGCTCTTAATTACGGTTACTGAAACTTTGCATGCAAGTTACTTTTATTGCTTTGATTTTAGATGAAGTATTTTACTACTTTTAGGGAGATGACTGCAGCTTACAGTTGTTCAGTTTAAGTACAATCTGAAGGATAGTGGGTCTATAGCTATTTTTACGTTTACAATAGGCCTATAATTTTTTATTTTTTTTAATGTTACCACTTTGGAGAGAATGGGTACATTTCAGGGAGACTAGTGTTCGGGTGTATAGGTTATAGTCGGGTACTATTTTTCAAGTTCCTTCATTGGCGTTAGGGGTGTTATTATCAGTAGTGGAAGGAGTCCTCAGATCATTTCCTTAAGTAGCAAGACTACAATATGAAATACCCAATACAGTACAAATTTTAACTGCTTCATATACTATTGGGTGGATTGATCCGTAACAAAGAATCATATTTTATGAGCTAATCACATTTTGTATTTAATATCTGAATCTGCAAAGTAACTACACCTGTCAGATCAATGTAGTGGGTAAAAAGTAGGCTACAGTATCTCCCCCTGAAATGTAGTGAAGTAGAAGTAGCCTATAAAGTAGCATAAAATGAAAATACTCAGGTAAAGTGACTGACAATTGTGTTTAAGAATGCTACAATGCTTGACTAAATGTAGTTAGTTAGTCTCCAGCCCAGTCTGCTGGTCACTGATGTGAACACCTATTGACCGAGTCCATCTCTGGCAGGGTGTCCCCGGGCTACTTCCCAACATCTCATGCCCCTCACTGAACACCAGCGACCTGTTCTGGAAGGGGCAGGAGCCCCTCACTGCTCAACACTTCTCCTACTTCACGTGCTGCCTCTCGAAAATGTCAATGGCGATCCCGGAGCTGTCGGATCAGCTGAATAACATCTGCCAGGTCATGCAGGATTTGGAGCAGTACATGAGCGGGAAGGTAGCCGATCAGAACTGCACCCTACCCCAAGCTGAGCAGCAAATGGACAATTTTATAAACGCCAAGTGTCTGCTGCAGCTTCTAGACCAGCGGCTCAGCAAAGCAAAGTTTTGATTTCAAGGCGTAGTATGACTATTGTGTTTATTTATTTCGCACAGCCTTACATTGTTGAAAAATCATAACATTTTTGTAATCCAGTTTTATATGGATAAGAAACCAAACTTGTCCTGGAAGTTACTCCATAATTCTTATTTGTTTATCAGTATCTGATAACCAACTAATATTTATTAAAAAGCAGGTGATATTTATTGAAAATAAAGTATTAAAAAGTCAAGCTTTTCATTTTCGTTGCTTTTATTGTGATTCAGAATTATTTCAGGCATTTTTAAAACTTGTTTGGGAACTTTGGGGGGAAAAAAACACTCATATGCAGCAATAAGAAATTTTCTTTACTTCTTAAAACAAATGAAATACAACACTAAATTTGGGGAGAACCAATCTGCAATGATATACTGTACATCCTCTGGTAGAAAATCACCTCACAGAAACAGCAAACAAAAGTTGGAAATCAAACCTGGTATGCAAAAACATTAAAAAGGAAAAAAAAAAAAAAAAAAAAAAGATCACCACACAAATGCCAAGCTGCAGTGGAACATTGGGGATTATTGTCATACACTAAATTAAAAATTAAATAATGTCTTCATTCTTAGTTTGAAGGGGAGAAAACAATCACAAAAAAGTCAAAAACAAATATTTTCATTTTCAATCATGACAACCATAGTTGCATTCAGAGGTGCATTTTTATTTTCTTACAGTAGTAATAAATAATTTTGGGTGAATGTGAGCTCTTAACATTTGATTTGCAACACTGTAAATAGGCTGCACTGTTGTGCACTGCTTATTCCGTCTTACTGTAAATTGAACAGCCTTGAGATCGACAGCTAAATGATTTTTATGTAACAGAAACGGAAACTCTCCTATTAAAAGAGTTTCACAATAACAGATGGCACACAAAAAGCTGCACATTCATCAAATCAAAGTAGTGCTTTGTGCTACTGTAAAACGCAACAGTAAACTAAGTTGTTCTGCACAAAACAAAATAAATGGGGAGCGCAGAACCACAAATAATAAAAAAATACATCATCAGCCTGCAGAGATCACAAATAAGGGCACTTTGACCTTAAGGCTGATGTATGTCACACGTGCCGACTAAATCTGCACTGTGTCTAAACTCGAGCTGTCAACAAAGCAAAGTGCTGTGTCAGATATGATGTCAGTAACACAGCAAATGAACTGAATGGACGGGCGAACTACGCTTTGATATGGCTTTTGTTTTATTTCTCTGTGCTATGTCTTGATGTGGCAGACAATTTTTTTCTCCTGTGTCTGCCATAACACACACAGAGAAAGAAAAAAAAAAAAAAACATGTGACCTGTACCCTTACAGAAAAATGTGTGTTCCTGCTGAGAAAGATCCTGACTTGAGTTGTGCATAGCTGAATGGAAAATAATTACGCTGACCAGCGCAGCCCTGAGTGACCAACGAAGAACAGAAAAGACAGCTACACTTAGTGTGCATTCAGTTAAGATCGTGTAACACTGTACATATGAGTATAGTATATTTATATTCTGTACTGCTATTTCAGTTATGCTCCCTATGAGGGCTGTAAGTAATATAGCTCCATTATGCTGTGACCTGCCCAGTAGAAGCCCATGTATGTAAAGTGACTGCCTTCTTGTGTAATTTGCAGTTAAACTCACTAGAAATGGGCAGAGCAAGCAAAGTATGAAGGAAGAAGTTCAGCATGGACGGAAAACCACTAGGAAACCACTATTGTTATCTGGCAAAACATTAGTCACCTGAGTAAATGAAGGATGGAAAAGATGGAAAAAGCACTCATCTCTCTGGTATTGAATAGGTATAGAGAAGCCCGCGAGTGATCAACTTAGCCATGTTTCAGGCCATCCCCTACATTCTGGTGTGAAGCCTTTCTGGGAGGTTTCAGAGCCTCCAAAAAATACAAACTATTTTCCAAAAATAGTTCCTCAAAAAAAAAACCCCCAAAAAAAAACAAACAAAAAAAAACACACATTCATCTCCTACCCTTGTGTCATATCCATATACTCACTATACATCTGAGAGAGAACACAAAATGAACAATCACTCAATATTTCCCTTTTTAACACAATGTTGTTTGTATATTATAAAAGTAATTTCAATTTAAATATATTTTGTTTTTCATAAAGCAAACTACAAGTACCATCTTCCAATGAGTATTTAGAAGATCTTCACCTAAAGTAGGTGAAGGTAGCAGTAGCTGCTGTCATTCAAATATAATATGATAAAAGCCATTTTTGCACAACTGTTATAAATGTAATGTCAAATGTAGGGCTCCCTGTGTGCACAATTCCCAAGAATCAATGTACAACAGAATACATGTATGACCATCGAACATACAGAGTAAAAGTAAGCCAGACCTTGCCTGCATTTATCATTTATCTTTCAGGAAGTCGTGGATATGCAGAAGATGTGGTGACCTTGCTGAATGGCTTTAAGTTAAAGTAGTGACATGTCACTTTGGTGATTGCTGTTTAAACGTTCAGGTGACCTTTAGGTCACCTCACCTCCTTTGAGAGAAGACTACACATCTGTGTGTGCAACAGCCTGGATGGCTTCTTCAGGCAGCAGGGCGGGATCACTAAGAATGGATGTTGTTGTGCTCAACTGGCGAAGGGTACTCAGCACCACTGGAAGACAATGAAGGAAATTTTAATAATCATAACCTGACTGTAAAACACATCATTTTGAAGCTAACTGTCTTGCTATGTATCCTTACAGATTGCTCAATACAACAACTGAACTGTTTGTAATGATTGGGTGGGAGGCAAGGCTTGGGGTCGAATGTGACACTGGCATGATCAAGGGGGATATTTAAAATAAGGTCCCCAGAGAAAAACAGCTACAAAAACAGCTGTTAAAATCTTATGGATTTAATTTTCTACCATGGCCTTTATTGCATTACACCTACGTCAACTGATTTTTTTTGGTGACTTGGAGGCAACGCACAAGATGAAAACAAAACACTGTCATAGTCACCTAGCAAAGTTGATATAGTGACTGGTGGCCTATTTATACATCCAGCAGAGTATAAATATTCAAGTGATATTTATTGAAAATAAAGTAGTAAAAATTTAAGCTTTTCATTTTCCTTACTTTTATTTTGATTCAGAATTATTTCAGGCATTTTTAAAACTTGCTTGGGAACTTTGGGGGAAAAAAAACACTCACATGCAGCATAACATAATATTTTTACTTTTTATTCAAATTAAATACAACACCAAATCTGGGGCGAACTAATCTGCAATGATCTACTGTACATCATCTGGTACAAAACCACCTCACAGAAACAGCTGGATGTCTTATGACTTATCTGCAGTCATGTTTCTGGTATTGGGCAGGTAGAGTATAGGGGGTTTATCAGACCTTTTTGTCCGCTGCCGCTGGAAACGGGGTTGATAAAAACAGTGAGACTAGGACAGTGTATATTCCTGCGATAATTCTCTGTGAGTTCGTCACTGCGAGCAACCCTTTTCACATTATACAGTCATTTTTTTCATTGTGCGTATACAAATATTGACAAGTGCAGCTTTAACTGTAAGAAAAACATTTCTTTTTGTAAATTAGTTTAAGAATTTAAAAATTTACATGGCCTCTTTTTAGCCATTAAAGAACTTTTAGATTTTAAACTTATTTAAGAAATTATCAAGGTACTCTGTGTAAAAAGCTGCATTTGATCAAGTTAATCAAACTGTGAAATTTTTGCACTGGCACATGACTAGTTGCATGGCAGAATTGCAAGACAACAAAACAAAAACAATGTTACTGTCTTTGAACTAAGTGCTAATTTCCGCTGCTAGCTGCTGCAAAACAGCAAAATTTAGTGGGACTCGCAATGCCGCTGACATTCAACCTGATTTTATTGCATAAAAAAATGCTAATGTGCAACAAAATTTTACCTTCAATGTTTTGTAGGACACTGAGAGCAAATTCGGTGTGTGTGGCAGGTGTGTCATGCTGAGGGAAATGACCGAGAGGAATTTTTAAAAAATTGTCTTAAAACTGATGATGTAACTGCAGGACACAGATAGATGTGAATCATTAAATTCGGGGGGAGAACCCTTCTAGACATGGAATAAATAGCTGGAGCAATAACCTTCTTAATTCTTTGTAGTTTTTGCAGTGACACAGGCCCAGCCTCCAGTGAGCGGCTAAAACTGTGACTGAATGATAGAAATCTTTTGACGTCAACCTCCATCATAATTGCTAATGTTAGACTGAGTCTGGAACAAAAGCTTATTATTTCAACCATGTGTGAGATATCGGAATTTATCGGAAAGTCTGAACGTCACTGGTGGAGTGATTTCATGAATTGTTAAAAAATGAGATACACTTAGAAATTTCCCGTCAAAACATGGTTGCTTGATAACAGGAGAAGGTATGAAAAAAAAAAAACCAAAAGAGATAGTGACAGATAGGAAGCAGAAAACATTATGAGACTGAATTACTCAAAGTGGGGATTTGACACTTTTGTAGCCGGAAGGAAGTCCCTTCTGATACTGCAACCATAGAGGTGGGCTGGTCGTGAAATATCTTTGTGTTTTCCTGTGCCTACAAGGGTGTGTTTGTGCGGGATGTCTATGAGACATTCAGTAGTCTTTCACTTACTGGGTCTGAGCACTGGAAGGGAACAGTGACGATCAAGCCACTGCAGTGTGGTCTGACACAGCTCTGCTCTGCTTGTAGTTGACACCATTCCGTTGAATGACTCAAAGAGAGGCTTGATAATAATGCTGAACTGGAATCGATGAGGGTCAAGGAGCACTTATACTACACAGTCAGACAAATGCAATCCTGCTTGACCAGCTTTTTGAGCACTGTACTCTAGCGTATGTGTATATATGTGTCTACTCTTTTGTTTTACCATTTCATGCTTCATTTTGTGTTTTGCTTAAACTGAAAAGTATGGAACTAATAAAACATTTTCTTGTTAGCTCAAGTATGATTCTGTGGTTAATTTAGATAAAGAGTCTCCTGGTAATGGAATAAGTTTAGAAATAAAAGCAGTTATCGAAATGCAATCTGCTTGGTCTGATGGATTTACTATATATATACTGTATATAGGTCTAAAAACACAAGGAGCTCTGTCAGAAATAATTAGTGCCCATTACAACAAACACATGGCTACTGACTCATTGATGAGCGGTGTTGGACTTGCTCAAGGAGTGGCTCAGGGTGTAGACAATGCTTTCCAGCGTGGGAAACCAGACAAACGCAGGGAAATTCTACATGAAATGGATCTGGTAAGACCAACAAAGCAATTCTCCTTCTAAAATGAAAACGGTGTGAAAACTGTTACAGTGAATGTTTGGCTACTTGTATTGGCCACTAGTGGTCACTGAATACATTTAAATCAGTGTGTCTGTATAGCCTGGACTAACAATAGCTTGGCTTTCCTCAAGAGCGAATGGAAGGTTTTAAAATGAATCAGTTGTGTTACCTTTTCATTAAGTCTACCCTTACAAAGCGTGACACAGGATGTGAACAGGGTGCCTCTCAGACATAAACCATTCCACATCAAAGAAAAATGCTTACACCATACTCTCTGTTATTATTAGGCAGCAACTAGTGTAAGAGCTCTTTCACCAAAGGATACAATCCAGAACTTCCAGTTCTGAAGAGTGCGGCTCTTTACATATTCATTGAACTTCTCTTGCATGTGGTCGAGGCGATGCCGCCTGATGGGCACCCCTGTTGCAGGAAGCTGTTGCTGACACAATCTGTGATTAACCAGTGACGAGAGACAGCAACAACTGAGCGTTTTGTATATCATAAGAAGGATGAAATATAAATGATGATTTAACATACTTAATGGAGGTGTTGAGTTCCTCTATCTCCTCTCGTAGTCTCTTAACCTCTTCCTGCATCTGCTGCCTCTCCTGCTGGAGCTTCCCAATGTGCTCCACTGTCTTCTGCAATGTGACTGCATTACTGATCTAAATGCACAAAGTTAATGAATATGGTAGGAAGCAAGAAAACAAATTAAACATGTACAACAACATGTGAAGCAAATACTGTGCATAAACATGGCCAAAAATTGTGATGGCCTAAATCTATTATGGACGTTTTTTGAAGAGTACACAGACTTACATTTGATTGTGACGTTAGAGTGGGAACCAGGTTACAGAGTGTTTTAAAGCCAATTTTTATGTTTGATCGTCTCTTTTGCTCAGCAGATATGAGTGTCGTCCTCCGGCTCTGTCACACAACAGCAGTGGAAATACATTACACAGAGGCTTACTGTGAGTGTGTCATATATTACACAAGAAAAAGGGGAAATGCTACCGGTGTTACGAGCAGGGTTATACATTTGTCAAGGTGTTGGGATTTATGGCTTTCCAACTACATGCCTTAAATGGCCAAAGTGCCATTTAACATTGAAACATCTTCAAGGATTGTCCAAGCCTGTGAAAATCCAAAATGTTATCCAAATAACAATAATATGCTCACAAAAATGGAGCAATCAAACTAGCAGACCATTTATGTTAAGAAACATACACAAACACAAACCTGATTTTGTTCATTCTTTACCAGAGCTGTGCTGCTGCTGATAAGTGACTGGGGACTAGGAACTTGATCTAACACACATGGTGACCCTTGACCTGATCCTGGCTGACTGTGAACTAAGAGGAAAACAAAAAAACAAAAACACTTTTAAGATGTGGTGGGTTTGGAGTTATTATGCTTTGTTGGTAGAGTGACCTCTCACCGACACTAGAAGAGGCTTTCTGATTTTTACGGCTGGAAGAATAAGACTTTTCTTTGGGGACAATCGGCTGGGGAGACTTCTGTGTCTGAGACACAACATGAAATCCAGAAGCCTGAGATCCATGAAAAGAGAAGAGACAGACAAGGAATAAAAAAAAGAGGTACAAGACAAAGGACCACTAAAATAAAATATGATCTTACTTTACTTTGTAACTGACCATTTGAGTTTTAAGACAAGTTTAATTTCACATTTATGGTCAGATACATCCGAATAATCAAACCTTAATACAGCAGTTTTCTACTGGCTACTCGATCATTTCAAGACCCACTGTGGTGTAAGTAGAAAATGAAACAGCGAGGATGACAGTGACTGAAAACATACCCCTCCAAGATGAGACGAAGCGATGACCATCCCAGTATTAGGGACCACATCTGCTTTCAGAGGTGTTGGTGTAACAATCACAGCATTGGGATGGCCCGGGAAAGGGGCTGAGGATGAACATTGCCAATAAGACACCACATTGGTAGTTTTGTGTACATTCATACATGAACATCCGTAAATAAGCTATCATTTTTGACCCCCTGCCTTGTTTCTCAGTGGCTTTTCAATGAATGCAGAAAATAAACACTATTATCTACACTGAGGCCCAAAACTGCACAATTTAATATATTGAAACCCCCCATTTGTTTGCTAAAGAGATTATTTTCTCACTTTATCCAAATACCAATACAGTTCCACTGCAAATCAGCCAGCAGATGTTTTCCTCTATGGTTGATAAAAGGTATATCAGCGGCACAAGCTGCAGTGACTCAGATATGCGTACAAAAGTTTACATCACCATCACTATAAATCAATATGAATGAATAAGAAAGGCTTCAGCGCTATCTTGTGGTAATTAAGTTAAAGTGACACAGCTCCAATGCCACATCAACAATGTTAAAGTACACAATTTCTCCAAATGCAATATCTTGAAATTCAGTTCAGAAACAACAGACCTGTGAGGATGAGGTGGGAGGGAGGGAGGGTGTTCGCAGGAGCGATCCTTTGCACAGGGCGGTTTTTGTTGGCACTGGATGACTGAAAGGGGCGGGGCACGGCAAAAGTCTGAGAGTGTGGTACAGGGGTGGCAGGCAGTGGAGCCATGGGTTGGAGTTGAGACGGAGGAGGTGGAGGTTGTGCGGATATGGAGCCATACTCTGAGCCGTGGCTGAAGGTGGTGGCTGCGGCGCTGGGTGTGACAGTAGAGGAGGCTGTGTGCGTAATCACAGAAGGCACTACGGTCTCATCCAGTGCAGAGGTGTTGTCCAAGGGTGAGGGAACCATGGGCGTTGCTGAGGCCATGTCCTGACCTGGTAGGCACTGTGCCAGAGGATCATGGGATAATGGCTGAGAGACTGAGGAAACTACTGCATGATCACTGGGCGTCACCTGCCCAGGAAACAGAGGCATGTAGTTTTGAACAAAGGCAACATTACCACCACTACCACCACCACTTGTTTGACTGGTTTGACTGACCATTGGAGAGGGGATGGGCAGGGGGCCAGGAGGGGAGATGTGGTTGGTTGTGAGCTGCATGGAGGACATTAACTGGGCCTGGTAATGGATAAAAAAAAGGAAAAGGGAACAAACACATTTAGCCGTTTCTTATTATTCAATGTGAAAAGATGCCGTTCCATGTAAACTCATATTAGGTGTACATGTTCTCTTTTGTGCACGTTAAGACTATGACATTAAAGGGGGTCTCATACTTCACATTCTAAACAGTTTATATTGTTAATTTACTTGTCAGCAATGCAAATCTAAGAAGTGGATTCATCGTTCATTCAAATATTCATGAATAATTAACTTTTCTTCTTTTCAAGATATTTTATGGTACACAAATCCTGGAGCAAACAAAAGAGGTCATATCAGTCCTTTTTTTTCAGTTCCTGCACTGGCTTCCATTGAACTGAAGAATAGATTATAAGCTCCTTTTACTCGTTTAAAAACCTGTCCACGAACAAGCCCTTAACTACATTAACATGCTGCCAAAACAAGTCTTTGGCATGGCTCTCAGATAAAGTTACTGTTATCTTTTTGTACCTGAAAGTCAGACGAGGACCTATGGTAAAGCTGCACTAATGACCCCAACAGAAACTCAGAAACATACTTTCTTACTTTCACCAAAATATGGCTACATAAATGACTTCCGGGGCAGCTTCAGGGAGGAAGACAGCATGACAGAGAAGCAAAATATTTAGTCATATTTTGAGTGAGTGTTTGATTCTCAAAAGAATCTAAATTTGATGTTACGCAGTTTGAGCATCTAGTCATGTATGAAAAGTGATATGTAAATAAAGTTATTATTATTTTGTTCCATAGATTTTTTTGTAACTATATTAAGACAGAAAGATAGTAGAAGATGTAGTGGAAACCGTCATAAATTGACGGAAAAACCCATACATTTTAAATCTAAGAAAAATAACTCCTTGCATAAACTCTCATCCTGGTGGTGTGTGTTAGGGACTGTGCCATGATTCGGTGTTTACCTGTGACTGAGAGCTGCTGCTGGATAAAGGGGTGACAGATGATGCAGTGGGGGAAACAGAGGGGAAGACGGGCTGACGGAGGCTGTGAAATAGGTCTGGAACAAGAGTTGCTATGTTAGCTAGAGGTTAGTAAAATCACACTACTTTTTATGTTAGGCTAAGCCAACTGCTGTAGCATTGTTACTAGAACATGTGCGCTTGATTCCCTATAAAGTGTGCACCATTAGTGTGTGTGCATTTCTGCTGCAGCTATGGGTGGTGCTTTACTGCTACCTTGCAGCGGATCAAAAGAGTCCATGAAGTCTAGGTTGGGTTGTAAGGGGATGAGTCCTGGTTGGATCATGTCTGCGTTCCCTGCATGAGCTATGAAGAGTAAAGAGACAGAGGCAGGGAGAGCACCGGAAAGACATGCCAGATGTGAATACATACCACTCAGTACACAAAATCTAATGAGGATGACTCTACCGATTTCATTAAATAGACAGCTCAGGATTTTCTCACCAATCTCCCTTGGATTGGGCCAGGCTATGGGCTGGTGTGAGGCCAACGTAGAGAACAGTGTGTCTGAAAACTCAGACATCAGAACATCCATGTCAAAGAGGGTGTCCATGTCCATAGGCGCAGGTGTTTCATTATGCTTACGAGGTACACGGCGTGCAGCAGTCTCTTCATCCTGATAAAAGGAGACACGATGCATGTCTGGAGAGACTTCCCCAAACAGCGATAACAGCTCCTCTGGCCCCTTTGAGTATTAAAAATGCAACCACCAAGCTAGTTAATAACACACAAGCATGCAATGTTGAGTACAGCCAACATGGGATATCACTGAGCTAATTCCAACACATATATACATACATATACACTTACATATACATACACACACATATATATACACACACACAATGTGTCTGTCACAAAGTTACAAGCTAAATTAGGTACAAGCAGTCAAATGCACTTTGTCTGCATAGTTCAAAGGTATACCAATAATGTGAGGGTAACTGGGTTAGCATGGGTTAATTCCATTAGTATCAAATTCTGATTGAAAAGATGCTGATTGTAATGTTCATGTTGATCTAACGGCACTTTGATGGGTTGAGCATAATGCAGTTTTGCATACCTTAAGCAAGCTTGAGAGGTCATCATCCTTGTGCCTCTGTAAATATAAAAGAGTTGTGAGTGCCACATTAGATAAATATTAATGTTTTACAACCACTTAAACAAACAGGATACATCTACGAAACGCCTAGTATCCCCGACGAAAACTAAAATGTGAAAAAGTATTTACAAAAAAGTGAACAATCCAGTACCCTTTTCTTGAAGTATGTTCTCCACTTGTGATATTCTCTGATGACAATTTCAATTCTTCTTTTCCAGCATTTCCCCTCTGTGGCAATGGCCTGAAGAAGAAAGAGGGAGATGGGAACTAAACTAAAGTCTGTAACAAACACTCAGCACAAAGAAAGGAAGCAACAAGGGAAACATAAAACTAAATGACAAACAAGGGTTTGAGAGACTAAACATCGAATGATCAACGGGAAGATTTTGGTGACAAGAAAAAACAAAGTCACTGTTGCTGTTGGTACACCGCATATTGATCTTGTTTTTCTATCTTTACCTCTGCAGGACGATGGACATCCAAGTCTATACTTCCGTCGAGGGGAGTCACAAAGTGACAAACAGGATTTTCCCTTTTCTCCACATCTGGGGGTAGAAAAAGACAATCCAAGTCATTCCCAGTTGAAAATACATAGTTTCTATTTTTAAATCCCAGTGAATGATATTTATAATTTAATTTTTTAAAAATCAACATCTTGTAGCAATGACCAAACAATGCATGCAGACTGCAGCTTCACCAGGCCCTGCCAGGTGAAAGTCGTAGCTCAAGAAAAAAACTGGACTCTGTTTGTGTTTATTTTTGTGACATGAATGAGAGTTGCTATTAGTCACTGTTACATAACTGTTCAAGGCATGTAAACAAACCGTTACTAGTAAAGCAAGTTGCAAAGAATGTGCCAATATTTATTTATTTATTTATTTGAAATTATTTAAAAAAATCAGACCCCAGTTCTCTACTGTAATAGTTTATTATTATACAGTTTATGCTGCAAGTACAGCTAAGTGCACGTTCACATCGGCACATACATGTGAATTGAGAGGAGAAATAAAGCTTGGTGGTATCTGGAGTCCTGAAGAAGGTAATATTTGCTGAAATGTAAACTTAAAAATATAAAGAATACGTCGGAGTTATGACCATACAGCCCTCTACCCCTCTTTCAGACAACTGATATGTGGTCCAGTTCCTGATGTCTTCATGCATGTTGCAGCTTGATGGAAAGTAGGGTGTTAAATTCAAGTCACTTTAAACTAAATACTAAACAATGCAGTCTATACTCTGCGGATATCAAATGAAAGAGACAGTGTAGAACTCTTACACTGCATGTACCAGGCTCTCCATATGGCGTTGTTTAGGCGGATCTTGTCTCTCCAAAGCAGTTTTAGACCTTTGAAGTTCTTCCATTTGGGGGATACCAACTTACCACTGAAAATAAAATAAAAATAACAACATAGATCACCTTAACCAGCACTGGCACATCAAGAAATAAAGCACACGAAACAAACAAGAGGGAGTCTGTCAAGGTCAAGCTCAAGTTAGAATTATAAAGTGCTTACAACTTGGATATGGAGACAAGGAGTCCACATAAATAAAATGAGAAGGATCATCACACACGTGTGCTACCAAACGTAAAACAAGGGGAAATCGGAGGAATTGATCAGTGTGCACTCGGATGGCAACAGTATGTGAAATTCATGATAACAGCACAGTGACATTACTGTGACTTTGGAGAGTCAGTGTCAACGAACAGTCAAACTTTGTGAACTCAAAGAATGCTTGTGTAAATGTTAATGTCCGAGTGTATTAATACTACTGCCCTATTACAGTAATATGCACCAACTTTTAAAAATGTTTGCCAAATGTCAAATGACATGACTGAAGTCCATGTTTATCACAATCCAAAAGGGCTAGCTCACAGCTTTCCTCTTTCCATACTTCCTGTCCATTCTTTTTTATGGTCTGTCCTTCCTGTCAAGTCTTTCCACTTCTTTCCTGCCATGAATTTTCTGCTTACTATCCTTACAAGAACTACGTGAGTAGAAAAACCTGTTCTAATGAGTAGGTAAGTAGGTAGGTACCCCAGTTCGGTGCAATGAGGAGAGAAGAGGCATTGGAAATGTGGCAGGCCCACTAATGTTCTTGCTGTGAGAGAAGGCTCTCTCATGTAAATAAATACCAGCCACTTCTCTTTTTAGGATAAATGACAACAGCAGAACAGTAAACGATGGTGGTGCTTTCCTGGTTTATTAATAGTCTCCCTGATGAGTCCATGTTGGTGCCATTTACAAAGTCAGAGGGAATCCTCTGAGCAGTTGGCTCTGCACCAACACCTCAACAACACTACAGCTGTAAACAGAGAACCATGGGTAAAATGAGCCTAGCATTTTTGTTATAACTTACCTCTTAATATCTGCTAATATTAACTGCATTTAAACCCCACTTTCTTTGCAACTTTTAGTTTATATCTTAACTTCACTGCTTCCATGTTGTTTTAAAAACTATAAACTTATCAATATTCATTGTCCGGGTTTTAGTTCAGCATACAGAACATTTATAACAAAACAGGAAAATGTTGGCACAATTGTTTAAATGTTATGATTATAACTGTAATGCAAAGAAAAATAATTGCCAATAATTTTGATAATCAATTCACTGTATAAGTCAATTATAAAGAAAAATTGCCAAACACCGTCTGCTTCAAACTCATGTCAAGATTTTATTTGACTCCCTCGGACAAAACAAGTGTTTAAAGTTGTGACCTTGGGCTCTGGGGACTTGTGATGCACATTTTGTCACTATTTTCTGACATATTTTAGGCTTAATAATTAATCAAATAATTGTAAAAACAATGTCTGAATTAATCAATAATGAAAATAATTATTACACACAGATGCAGCCCTAGTTGTGATATCAGATGTTAAACAATAAATATATGGATGGATGGATAATTGCTGTTTGTCAATTTTAGACCATGTGTAGTGCTGAAACTTCCAAATCTATGAATTTAATCAAGGCCACTTTGGATTTTTGTTTATTTATAGTCATCTATCAAGTACAAATTCGAAACATCTGCTGGGCACCGTTTCAATGAATGTAAAATGCTGCTTCTATTTTATTTACATAATTACAGATTAAATACAGTTTTATGCATTTGGATAGACTAAGTAAAAGATTTTGAAGACATTTATTTCAGCACTGGTAACGCTTATTTAATAGATTAAATGACAAATACAAAATGAAATTGACTGCTTTGTAAAATAATCAATATGTCCATGCGTCACATTTCCAGAGGAACCAGTGGATTTTCAGAATTAGATAACCATGCAGGCAACTAGAGTCTCAGAAATACTAGAGTCAGTTTGCGATTTGTAATGACTAACACCCCCCCCCCCCCCGACTCTTGAATAAAATTCTTAAAATAGTTGGTTTACAAAGCGAGAGAGAGAGATGTCACTATACATATCTGTTAACTTTCACCAAGTGATGAAGCCAGCCGATATCCTGGGTGACAAAAAAATCATTCACACAGCACTGGCACTCAATGGATGACATGGCACACCAGGAGAAATTTTGGGTTTATTTACTTTCACAGCCAGGAATCGAACCATCAACTCCACCATTGATGGCTGATCTGTTCTACCACCTGACCTACAGCAGCTCAGCAAGAACATTATGTAATCTATATGACATGATGACGTTCCTATTTAAAAGTGACTTAACAAGTCTGGAGCTGTCCCTGCCAGTTTTAACTACTTCTTCTGTCATGAAAGAAAGACTGGTGTTAGGTCTGTTCAATGTGGTGTAAGACTTGCACAGCCCACAGCAACTATTCCAAAGCATGCTGAAACTCTCCTGGCATCTCGTTTTGGCCAAGAACCACTAAAAGATTACAGATTGTTCCCAATGAACTATTTAAATCATCGAGAGCAATTAGAGTGTGATCTGAGTTCATCAGGCTCTGTCCTCAGATATCATTATGTCTCAACAGACTCAACCGAAACTGAACCAGTGGGGGAAAGTAAAAAGTACATTTACTCAAGTACTGTACTGAATTAAAGATTTAGATGCCTGTACTTTGCTTGAGTAATTCCATTCTATGCTACTTTCCACTTCTAATCCATCATGTTTCAAAGGGAAATATTGTACTTTTTATTACACTGAATTTATTTGATGGCTATTTTTCAGAATAATATTTAACAATAAAAACATATGATAATCTCATGGGGCCTCTTTTCGCCTGTCAGATGTCTAGGAGCATTTCCACTGGAGATTTTCCCTTTAAACCTCTCAGATGTTTTGATTTAAATACTTAGAGAGGTAAATTATCCAAAATGAAATATAAATTCATTAATCATCTCATGATCCCCTCCTGATTTATCCTCAGGAATGGGCCCGATGCCTTGGTTGATTTTTTTTCCTGCAGATTATTTATATTTTACTGATAATATTTCTGTGCTTTAACTTAAGGGGAATTTTGACTGCAGGCCTTTTGGTTGTGACGGGGGTATTTTTACACTGTGGTGTTGGTACTTTTATTTAAGCAAAGGGTCTGAGTACTTCTTTCACCACTGCACTAGACTGACCATAAACTATCAGGGGTCAAGCAGGAAGTTACATGAAGAGAAGACTCGTGACTGCAATTTCACACCAGTGTCCCATGCTTGACTTTACTGATTTGGACGGGATACAGAGGAGTTTAACATGAACTGGGTGAAGAGCTGAAGTTAAAATGAGTGTCCCCATGCTAACACAGCGAGATGTGTTTTAACTCACCTGTACGCGAGAGTCATGCACTCAAAGAGTTTGGTCAGTGAAGCGTCTATGGAGAGGTGCGATGTGCTCGCCTTTCCGAAGTGATAGGTCTGACAGGTCTGTTTGTTGACAGTGTCGAAGTCGTAGCCTTTCTTCGGGGGGTGCTCGCTGTGGGGCGAGGACACCATGAAGTGTCCGCTGTGGATGATCTGAGACTCCAGCCCGTCCGTCCTCCTCAGCCCCAGGTGGGTCTCCTCCGTGTCCGAGTCGTCATCCTGCTCCTGCTTTATGCTCGCTGGTGGACGACGGTATTTCTGCCGTAGAGACATCTCTCTAGTAGCCATGTCGGTTACTCGCCAGACAAATAGCTAACGTTAGCCAGCAAGCTAGGACAATAAAACTCCCCCGTTCATGAGGCTTGACAACGGCGCGGCTGAGGCTGACTGTTACTTAAAGCCTGTCAACTTTGTGCCGTTGAGTCCCAGTCCAGTCCTCTCATTTTAAAATTCGCTGTTGGTAATTAGTGTCCCAAGTTAACTTGTTGTTGTCCTGATAGATAGTTGACGTAGCTAAGAGTCGCAGAGACCAGCTGACCAAAAAAAAAAAAAAAAAAAAAAATTCCTCCTCTGTTCGGAGCAGGAACTTCCTGTGTTGAAGCGTCTCTGGTTGGTCGGAGTCAGAACCCCACCCACTACAAAACTCAAAATAAACCTGAAGCGACAGGTTGCGTACAAGGCCAGTCCTCTGCTCCCGCTGCAGGTAGACTGTACCCGAAAGACACAAAACCGTGCTGGAAATGTGTCACAATCATCTGGGCTTCAAATGGCCAGTGGCGGAAGAAAGATTCACATCCTTTACTTAAGTAAAACTACTCCGAGTGCAAGTACAAGTCCTGCATTCAAATTCCAACTTTATTAAAAGTACAAAAAAAATTTTTAGCAAAATATACTCAAAGTATCAAAAGTTTTTTGTTTTTTTTTTGCATTTGTTGTGAAAAATTGGATAATTTTGCATCCTTGGGCCAAAAACAGTTATTTAGATGAAATGATCTGAGAAGTTAAGAGGGGAAATGTCTATTTGGTGGAACTGCTAACAATTCAGATATCTAAAACATGATACGCAGCTGCAACTTCTTTTGTTATAAGGTGTCACAAGCCAAACAGGTTGGAAACCACTGGTTTTATCTATAACGATGCACTGTATTTTTTGTCATGCGTGTATTGAATGTAAAATCTAAGTAATGAGTAACTATAGCTGTAACATAAATGTAGTGAAATAAAACTTACAATATTTCCCTCTAAAATGTAGTGAGTGTAGAGTTAAAGGATAAAGTAGCAGGAAATGGAAATATTGAAGTAAAATATAGATAGCTAAACATTTTACTTACCTGTGGTACATGAGTAAATGTACTTAGTTATTTTCCATCACTGCAAATGACAACAGTAACAATTAGTGTGTGTTATTTGCTACCTATGTTAGTTATATATTTTTTTGTTTTGTTGAATGGAAGCAAAAGGCAACAGAATATCAGAGACTACTCTTGAATGGAAGCAAAAGGCAACAGAATATCAGAGACTACTCTTATGACATTGAGGAGGAAAAAATGTACAGAAGCAGTTGATGTTCTATGTATTTTTTGCATGAAGGAATGAAATGGTAATAACCAGTGGTGGAAGAGGCGTTCCAGTCCTTTATTTAAGCAATACTACAAAATACTCTTTCTTTATTTAAGTTTAATTTGTTTATCTATACTTTTTCCTTACAAAATACAGTTTGTATGTAGTGAGAATCTAACTTGATAATGTTGATACTTATTCATCATATTTTAAAATCAAATACATTTAAAATGCCGGCATCTGTGTTTGGGCATGTTATGGAAAGAAACCTTAAAAAAAGCAGCAGAGAGTCTAAGGCTCGTCATCAACACAACTTCGTCTAAACTAGCAGACAATTTGTTGCTTTCATCACTCTGGAAGGGAGGACGTGCTACTCTGCTCTGCTGGGGATGGGAAGCCCAGGATGTGACCTGTAAATGTCTCCATCGATATCTCATCTGGGATCGCAGACTCCAAAGAATATTCTGAATCTCCACCTGCACGCACACGCACACACACACACACACACACACACACACACACACACACACACACACACACACACACACACACACACATGCACAGACACACACACACACATAAAAAAGTGAGGATGTTTTTCAGCTGATGGTTTTTTGAGTGAGTTTTTTTTTTTTTATATACATACCGTCAGATTTATAAATGTCATGCTCAGAACACCCACCCCCTCCTCTTCCTCCTTCTTCTTCTTCCTCTTCATTGAGACCAAGAAGTGTAATGAAACACTCTGCCACCTCTTCCTCTGTCATAGGTTCTCCTGACAAAGATAGCGTCAAAGCTGTGACTACATTGGACTTGACAAAGAAAAATAAGCTTTAGTATATAGAGACTGTGACAGAGGATAAACTGTGACAAAGGATCAGTGATGTGAAAGTGACACAGCCGCAACCAGAAAGAGTAATCCTTTTCAGACTGAACTGCCTGCAGTGTACCTCGAGCCTGTAGAAGTTCTAGCAGCTTATGTCTCTGCAGAATAGGCTGTCCCGCGCTGTCGTGGTTACCAAGGGCGTAAAAAGCTTGAATAAGTTCATTGCTAGAGATGCCGAAGGCTGGCCGATGGTTGACATACAGCTTGATAAACTCCTCCAGGTCGATGTCAGTCACATAATTTCCTGTTTCGGCATACTTGCTGAACTTGACCTCATTTTTCATGTCCTCTATCTGGTGAAATAATATTAGTAGTCTGTGAAACTGCTTTTTTGCAATGTTTTTGTTGTCAGATAAAATTACATTGATTGTACCTCTTGCTCAGTAGGGAAACAGGCCAAAGCTCTCATTAGAGAGGTAACCTCTGACAGGGGAATTTTGGTAGACACTTGACGTTTCTCCATCGAGTCAGTGCCTTGATGACGGACTTGGCAGTAATAGAAAAAATCCTCAATCTCCTAAAAATAGAAAAGCACTTAAAATTAGAATCTATAGTTAAAATGGTATTAGAAAGTACTTTCTAAAACGGATAGCTGGAGGTGAAATGCAACTCCACTTAAAAGCTAATATCTTCATTTTAAAGTTTTGTATAATCCATAGGTGCAATATACTTTATGTGTGTAGATACGAGCAGTGCTCTCCAGAAGCAGATAGACAAAAGTTTGTATGTTGAATGTTATATTTAGCCACATAAGCAAAGTGCAGTGTTTTACATTTCGTGACAATTAAGGTCATACTGCCAAACTGGTAAATAGTAAAACCTCTTACAAAAAGTAGCCACAAAAATAATCCAAAAAACCTAAGTTAAATTTGCAAAAATTGCATGAGTTAAAGCTAAACCTGTCATCTTCACCATCAAAACAAACTGAATAGAAAAACCACTGATACTACATCCAAGTATTATGCACACTTAAACTGTGTAGAGAAAACATGTTCTACTAGCACATTGGTTGCTGAACTACATAATGAAATACTAACATATAAGTAAAACCACAGGCCAAGTATTTCTGTGAAACCAAGAAACTAAATTCGTAAAGTTAAGTAAATCCACATGCAAAATATCATAATGCATAAGTTTAATAACCTGGATGACAATACATATCTGGGAATTGGACACACGTTTCTCCTTTCAAGCTAATGGAATAATCAGTGGCTGTTCACTTAAGATTCAGCAGTTGTCGGAAACAAGTAAAACTTTTAACTCACCCTGAAGAACTTGCCGTCTCTCCCTCCCTCTAAAAGAGTGTAGAAAGGTACCAGGTCCTTTCCTCCCAAGGAGGCTGCAGCCTCTAAGGCACTGCATTCACAACAAGAGAGAAGACCATTTTCAGGGAACATGATAACACTGCTCATGCATTTCCTCTGCTTCCCAGGCTGATACTATTAAAGCTTACTTTAAGCTAGTCTCCCATGACAGGACAGTGCAGTCAGATCCTCCTGCAGTAAAAACAAATCGGCTGTCGTAGGAGCAGGCAAAAGCAGACACCCCCGTCGGATGGCAGATCAAAGCATTGGACTTGTAGGGGTTCCCATCCAGAGGCAAAATCTGGAGACCCACCTACAAAAAATATAACACACTCTTAGTGGTAATATCAGTAGTGAATCACTGTCTTCTTAACAAAACAGCACTGGGCTCAAAACAAGACTGCATTTAAACATGGTTCAAAAGTCCGGGGGTGTGCCTCACAAAGCACAATTGCCAAGACATATATTCATGAATATTAATATTTAGATTGTGTTTCACATTTAAATCATGATTAAGATTTAAATGTTGAACAACTTTTAAAAGTTGTTCAACAACAAGCAACAACAAGCAACAGACTAATATATCAGTTAAAAAGAGAAAGAAGCTTTGCAGACACTTTGTACTTCAGGGCTGGAGGTGCTGGTAGCTGAACGTGTTATCAGCAAAACACTCCAAAACAAACAAACAAAAAAAACCCAAACAAACACAAGTGTCCATGGTAGTGACAGCTCACTCAACCTGTAAAAATTTGATCAAGCATGTTTTATTAAAACTGACAAGAGTAACGACTTGTCTGTGTCAATAAAACACAATAAAAACAAACACTTGTGGTTTTTAAAAAAAAAAAGAGAAAATTAGTTATTTTAGACACACAATCCCATTTTGATTTTTATAAAACAGGTTATTTGATAAAATACTTCATACAAAATAAGATTACTTCAATTACTACAAACAAATTCCAGTACTGACCTTGTCCTCTGTGATGTATGCCAGGTAATACGGGTTCGTCTCGGGTTCTTTACACGTGGGAAGAACAGCTATCTGCTTAATGGGAGAGCCGTACGTTGGGCCAAGGAGAGTCTTTCTGTTTTTGTAGAACACATGTAATTATATTTTCCATTAATGTGGGGTGACAATAGAAAGTCTGCTCTTGTTACAGTATTTCGCAGACCTGCACATCTTGGTCGTGCTGTTGAAAAGCTTCATCTTGTACTGGTCTGAGGCTATGAGAAGAAATTGCTCTGCCGTCAGAGGAGGATACCACGTCATGCACATTGGAACAGCGTTTTGCTCTATTGCATCTGAGCTTAAGATGAGGAGCTGGTTCACGTCACATTTTTCCAAGTCATACTCCACCTGTTATTGAGTTTCACATGAGCATAGAGAGGTGTGTGTACTAAAAAAATGGCATAAAAAGCAGTATTACAAAACACCAAACTAGACCTCAGTCCTACGACTTTGACAAAGCAGACTAACCAGACGGCGGTCCATTCCCAGAGAGAGCAGTCTAGGTTGGGTGCTGTCCAGGTGAACCCCAAAAAGAAGGTCTGTGATGGGCTTGTAGTGGGAGCGGTATCTGCCCAGACACATCCAACGAGGTGAATAGCCTTTATTACTCTGCAAGTGGAACACTGTCACTGCTTTTCCAGCATCCTAACAGACAACAAGGAAATAAAATGTACATTTATTACTTGAAGTTATAAAATGTTATAGATTTGCAGTTCATAATCATAGCCACAAACGTATTTTCTGTACAAAAAAAAATGTAATAAATATAAATGTTGGTGTTCACATATATATAAAAGGCTGGCCTACAACAGGCCAATATCACAATTGCCAAAGTTCAGACATATTTCACTTGATAATAAAAAAGGACTTGCTCACCGCAGTGGCAAGATATTTTGAGTCTGTGGAGAAAGTGATGTGATGGATGCTGTCTTCAGTGTAATGAAAGCATTCCTCGGGATCACTTTGTAAAGTGCTGGGATTCAGTATGTGAACAGCGCCACTGCCAAAGCCAACTGCCAGGTATAATCCTGTTCAGAGACAAATATATATATTGCAGCAGGTAATGAGAAATTGCAGATTCAAGCGGCAGCCGGGAAACACTGGTTATATGCAACAACATTTGTTTGTTGCAAAGACATTAATTAAGCATACGGGCTCACCTTGAGGGTCAAAAGTGACACACTGAATTTGCTTCTCTGTCTCAAAGACCCTTCTGCAGATGATCGTTTTGGTGTTATAGTCCCACACTTTTAAAATGCCCGTATGATTGCCCATGGCCACAGCTGGCTGTTTGGGGTGGCAGGCTACTGCATGTAGAGGGTCACAGTCCTCACGCAGCAGGATCTTAAGGATGCTTTTCTGTGTGTTCACATGTACCACTTTGGAACTGACTGTGGACACAACAAAGTTCCTGCAGAAAAAACAGATGTCAGCCGGGCTAAAATGCACAAAACAGTTTAGGATGAGGACATGACAGATTGTTTTTCTCATACCTGATAATTAATGGTTTGGCCTCCAGAGTGCAGTCCTCCAGATATCCCTCTGTACACTCTTTGGAAAAGGAAATGGAAACAATAGCATCCAGGTTGAATTCAGTGTACCAAGTGAGAAGCATGAATTTTTCATCGTAAAACTTGATATGGCCTTGAGTGTCACCAGTTACGAAACAGCTGTGATATCAAACAGCACACAAACAAAGACAGATTAGGGACCAGTAAATACAAGCAAAAATTACAAAGCAACAACAATGAATATTTCTGGCTCTGGCTACCTGTCAGTTACGGTGAAAACAGTGATTGGGTCTTTCTGAAGCTGAATGAGCTTGATTCTCTCTCGAGGTAGGCACTGGTTTGCAGCAAAGTCTTCCATCACATTCCACAGCACAAGGCTTCCAGCTGCAGTGGCTGTCAGGACCTGAGGCTCTCTCCAGTGAAACACAGACCGGCGGAGAAACCCGCCGGCCATGTTGACAGTTTGAGAACGGTCAGGAGAAGACTGAGTAAATACGGAGGTATCAGTTCCAGCGGTGGCTGCATCACGGAACTGCAGAGGTGAACAGATGAATCTGTAAAATATTTATCAAAATTCTCACTGCCATAAAAGACAGAAATTCTGACGATTATCTTTACCTTCTTAAACGTCAGGGCAAAGTATTGCAGACTTCCCTGGGCCTGAAAAAAAAAACCCAGCTGATTAATGCAATAAACATACACATAACAGCTTTATTATGTATTTCAATATAATGGAACAGCTGGACTTACCCTGCTGTAAAATAACACCTGGGTTTCACTGCTGCTGAGCAGCTGAGTGCTATCATTTGGATTAAAAATTACGTACTCCTGAAAAACAATCCAACATTTGAGCATTAAATCTTCTGAATGCCTTACCTGTTAAGTTGGGTGGCATTTTAATGTTCGAAGAAGACAAAACTTACTTGAAAACCGTGTTTAGGATGGATACCAGTAGACCACAAAGGCTTTTCTGTTTCATTTGTCCAATCCCAAATACATAAACACTGTGAAAAGACCATCATATGGTTAAAAGACCAGACAGTGCAAATTTAAACAAATGTCTTTTTTTGTCAAGTTTAGTGCATTTAGTGATAGACTAAATATTCATGTTTAAAGTCTGGATTTTCTTTTTAAATGTGTAATTGAATCCGTCCACCCCAACCATGCTGTCATACTCACTTGAACTTCTTCAGCAGCCCCGAGGGTTACCAGATGTTTTGCGTCTCTTGAAAATGCCATCGCAATGACACCCCCATCAGGGTGGGGATCGAACAATGTATGCACAGGAATACTGGAATATTTATCATGCAGGTGGTTACCATCAAAAGCAAAGGTTAATACATGAAAATGCCTTAATGTGTGAAGAATCAAGAGCTACCCGGAGTAGGAGTCCCACATCAGCACCTTGCCGTTTGGCCCCTGGTCTGCAGTTGCAACCCAGCGTCTGTCTTCACTCACACACATACATGAGATGGGGCGGCAGTGACCCTGAGAGCATGAGTAAGTATTTACAGTGGGCTATTTAAATTCAACAACCTGCATGTTACAAATATCAAGAGATATCTATAGCTACTCAGATCACTCTTAGCACTGACTTAATCTGAAGGACTCTATCTCATCTCCTTTTTAAGACATATTCCTTAAGATGTCGATTTTTTAAAATTTTAATTATCTTTTTTTTTTTTTTTTTTTTTACCTGAAGTATGTGCTGGGAGTTTGAGGTGTGATTGTAAATGATCCCAACGTGAGCTCCAGCATAGAGGACCACCAGCTGATCGTGGTCTTGCAGGCTGAAGACAGGAAGAGCAGGATTCATCCCAAATACCCATTCTAGTGACTGGATGGAGAGAAAATTATGATGAGCCGGTGAAAGTTCCCAGATGACCCTTTTTTTAATTTGAGGTGAACATTTTTCTTGGAACTGTCTTGACTGCCTGGGGCGGAGGGTCGGTTTACAAACGGCGCTCCTTCTGTGCAAATACATACACTTTCAAGAAGACATTCTTACCAATGCATGTGTTCTAGTGTGAGTTCTCTTCTTTGGGAAAAGTGTGCCTCTGGTTGAGGTGTAGACTTGAGACTGCCGGCTCATCTTGGGTGTGTCAGTCTCTGTTTCCTCTCTCCGGACTGCAGCGCCCTTCTCGGCTTCCTGACTGCTCTTCCTCTGCATCTCTCCATCATTATCCGCTGGTCGACTGCCCTGCACTTGTTGCTTTTCCACCTTACAGCTTGTGGAAGGCTCGTGTTCCTTAGCTTCAGCATCTGACATGATGTCTAACCACACACTTCAAGTTTCGGACAATTAATCCCGCTTTTTCTTTAACAGTTTAAGAGTTTTTTCCCGCCTTGTTCTGTCGAGTTGAAGTCGCTAAGTTACGTTAAAGTTAGGCAAAGAGTAGTTACGCTACGAAATTTAACAAAACTCGTAATTTATTTAACCGAAAACACATTTGCAAAATAACAGCTCTCTTGTAATTTACCTCATTCAAAGGTCTAAATCTGTAAATTAAAAATAAACTCTCTATTTAGTCTTAGTGTTTAGTCTAAAACGCAACATGTAAAGCGCCTGCGAAACATCTCGTTGCCTAGTTACCGCTAGACACTGGAGGACGAGTCAAGCCAGAATACAGACGTTCCGGTCAGGCCTTTCAAATTAAAAGCACGATTGGCAATTAATCTAATCTGTTGTCTGAAGTGACTAGTTACTTTGCAAAAAGAGATTTTACATGCAAATCATGTAAAGATCCCCAAAAATATGATGAACTGTTTAATTTAAGATTTACAACCTGGATTACAAACCCAGCCTCTGCGGCCCTGGTTCCGCAGGTTGTCTGTAAAGAAATTAATTAGCAGTGATTTGATTACTTTCACATTTAATTAGTAATCTATACTAAAATCCACTGAACTGTATTACATTATGCAGACAGGTGTGTTTCTGTTATTTAGCCTACTCTCATTGATTTTATCAGGTTGAACAAGATAATAGAAACATCTGTCAGTTTATCACAGTTCAACAGCAACACAAACTGCATCTTCCAAAATGACCATAAAGTTGAATCAACAATCTTCTGAAGCAATTCCAATACAAACTTAACATTATAACCTTCATGTTGTACAAGACTTCTTTAGTTTTTTGCTTGGTGCCCCAAATAAACTTCCCACTTACTGTATATTATTGAGTGTTCATGGCCCTTAGTGGTCACAATGTCTGGCTGAACCCCTGTCTGTTATAAAAGCTGTATTTCTCAATAATACTCTCAAACTGTCAACAATAAACGATGATGATTATTTCATGATCATTTCTGTTTTTTTTTATGATTACCTCAGTTTGGTCACTGTATTTTGAAAATATTTACTGGAAAATGTACCATGCTTTTGTGTCACCACAGACGACACTTGACGAGTATAATTTTGTGTTGCAGTTCTTCAGTGTGACCACTATAGAGCAGAAAAAACTCTTTTAACAAGGTGAAGCAGACGTGACGATGCCTCGTTTGTGCTGAGTTGATCACGTGTCTTTTGGCGTTTTTGAAGCCGTCAGACCGTACATCTTGCCGCGATACTTTTGCTTTGAAAGGTCAGCACCGTGTCGAACCATCGGTAGTTGGTTCAAACTTTACAGTTTTTAGTCTTTTCCGGTTGTACCGGTTTGAAAGCAGCTGTTTCCCCCCCCCCCTCCCCTGTCTGCGTTTCATGGCCACTACTTTTTATTCAGTTTTGTCGCGCATTTTGGCTACCTCTGTTTCGTAATTGTTGTAACTGACATCTCATTTACCGAGGGTTTGAAAGATTATTCTTCTTATTGTGCACATTGTGAGGAGTTTGTGACGGGTGAGACGACAGAATCTGAGAAACGCGTTTTGATGAGGAAGCGGCTAATTATGATTTCACCAGCTGGCAGGTAAGGGGGCATTTTAATGATTGTGAAATTATCATTATGGGTATTTGCTTTGTCACTGCAAGACAAGTTGAATTAAAGTATACATTTTACTGAAATAGGTTGCTAGTTTTAGCCGCTGGACGTTAGCTAACGTTAGCCTGTGGTTCTTATCTCCAATCCCCTCAGCTGACAGTCAGCCGGGCTCTTAAGCTGTTAGCCAACACTCAACCCATAAACCGTGAACTTTTTATGGTGTTTTTTAATATTTAATTTGATATGAAGCTCAACAGTAGACTGTAGGCTCAGCTACTATTTGCGCTTTGCTTCGAAAAAAAGTTCCCAGTGGGCATAAACAGCTTTTTGCCAGCTTTGCAAGATTTAGTGAAGTGAATAAAAGCAAATTGGTAAAATTGGAAGCGTTTTCTCATAGTAATAATGGCCGTGTCTGCATAAGTTAAAGCAACATTTCAGAGTGCAAATTGCTGTTTTAGTTTACAGGATGAAAGGTAGTTGATAAGTTATATAATAACTTGTTCTCCTAAAAGTGTTAACGTACACGTCACTCTATTCGGCAGGTGATTTTGATTCTTGTTTATGAAACTAGCTGCAGTTGTCATAAAAGCAGAATCTGACAGTATCTCAAATGAAACCAGCTTAGCCAAAATAACATTTCCCCTCCCCTAAGTGGCACCATATCTAAAAGTCTTTTTTGTGACCACGTCTTTATTGGTTTAAATATGGCACATGATGGTATACAATGAGGAGTTTGAACTGGATTGCATTGAAGAAAAAAAATGAAGGGAGGATTTATTGTAGCACCGTTGTATTAGACTGTATTAGTTTTAGCTAGGGTGTACCTAATAAACTGCCACCTGAGTTGTATAAGCCATGGGGGTTTAGAAAAGGAGAAGAAAAGCAACCCATGACTCTCCAGTGGCATATAATAAGAGTAAAGACCCAGAAGAGAGACAAATAAACATATAAATAAAACAAGTATCAACTTTACTTGGCCACCAGAGATCATGGCATTAGGAGGCCGTCTTCCTGGGTCTGCGTTATCAGTGCGTTTGAGCATGCTATTATCCAAATGAAAGAGGAAATACCCCAAAAAAAGAGCGAGTAATGGGAAGAAAGCAGTACAGGCAAAGAAAATAAATAGCAGTAAGAATCAAGAAAAAACTGACAAGGCAGAAGAGCAGAAAAAAAAAAAAAAAAAATCACGTAGAAATATTGAAGTTAAAGAGCATTAGAAATGAGTGTTCCTGGGTTTTAATGTTCTCTATTGCAGCGTTGAGTTCCCAAGTCTACTGTCTTCACCAAGTAAAGATGCCTGAGGTTATGTACAAAGTTTAGCACAAGCAGGCTGTACTGAACACTAAGCTTGTGGGATTTAAGCTCCTGTAGTAAGAAAACCACAGGACAAACTGAAGAAATTCAGTTTGTCCAACAGAATATACTGAAAAACTTTTTGTTGTTGTTGAAATGTTGCTGTTATGCCTAACAGGTGGGAGTAGTATAAGAGAGACGCTACAATGTGGACAGATAAGCACAGGGGAATCAGAGTTTCTCAGGAGGAGCTGCTCTGCAAGAATACCTGTGGGTATTATGGAAACCCTGCATGGCAAGGCCTCTGCTCCAAATGCTGGAGGGAGAGAGCACGTCCAGCTGGAGCCCCGAGACAAGACACAAGGTAAAAACGCCACTTATAACAACCCTTCAGACTCAGAGAACTCAAGCTAATGGTGTCAGTGCGTAGATGGATTCTTGCCGTAGCATCCTAAAAGCAACACATGATGGAAACTTCATTCGTACACCATCAATTTTTACCTGAATAGACATTGGAGGAAATGTTTATGTCTATTAATTAAACATATTGAGTAATAAAAGATTAATACAATTACAATAACTACGAAATGCTTTAATTTATGAAGTTAATATTAGTACCAACTGGATATTTAACAGTAACAATTTAGCTTTGAAATAATTGCTGACACATATATATTAAGTGAATATTAACAGACTCATCATCGTGAATGCTTTGTTAAAATAACTGTCTTCTAATTTAACCGTCTTCTAACTCGTAGCTTTCCGACAACTTAAGTGCTTTAAGTTTAAACTGAGTTTAGGTTTGGATGTTTAAAGTTGTCATTCCTTGTAGGCCAAGAAATGATGGAACTCCTCTCACCTTCTCCAAATTTGAGGAGAAGAAAAATATTGAGAAAGGTCATCGAATTAACACAATGAGGAGACTCTTCTGGGGCAGCCCATCGCCTCCAAAACGCCAAGGTAGTCCTGTTTGCTCTGTGTACTTCAGTGTTCTCAGTTCCATCAAGTCAAAAATGTATCAGCTAAATGTTTGCTTGTGTTGCCTTAGGGTAAAATTCACCCTGTCAGCTGCTTTATAACATTAAGCTCAAACACCAGTTGTACTGTCTGAGGATTGAGAGCAAAAAATTGTTGTAAACAATTTGTTGCATGAACTGTACATTGCTGCTAATTATGTGTCTCATGATCCTACAAAGTCCTCTGTCTCGTATCTTTGGTGGTCTTTGTTTGCCAGTAGCACAAACTACATTAGAAGAATATTTTCATTAAATTGTTATTCCAAGACTCTCCTGAGGCCTGTCTCACAAAGCATGAAGTTAGATAGAAAAAGAGCTGTGTCCAGTATCTCTCCGCATGGTAAACCAGTGAATTTGGAAATCCTGCTTCATGAGACAGGTCCCAGATATTTGACAGGAAACATCAGGCACCTCTTCAGCGCATGATTTCTAGTTGCAGTTATGTAATGACCACCAAATCTGGCAAAAACAGTCATTTTCCTTCATTATCTATTGTACAGAAAGGGTCCCAGTAGTTTGTAGTTCGCAAAGCAAAACCAACCTGTAGGTACTGCTGCCAGGGTCTGAACCTGGGTATCTGTGGTCCTCCTGTGAACCACCTCTACCGTGACTGAGCCATTCCGAGTACCATGTTTCAGTTTTAAAACATGTAACTTCATTTATTTATCTGGAATGACATCCACTTTTCGTCCCTCTAGAGTCTTCTGAAAGCCAAACAAAGGCGTTAAAAGCGTATCAGAGCCTTGAGCCTGGGGACTTCACTGGTTTCCTAAAAATACTTCGGAGCCCTTCCTCGCAGCGCTTGCAGTCCCGATGTACAGCTTTTCTCAACACAATGGAGGCTTACCATGTAATTATCCATTTAAAAGTTCAACATTACACTTCTGATTACTTCTCTTTGAAATGTCAGAGCTGTTCTAAACATAGCTTCTTATCGTCTTTACAGGATCTGCCGGTACAGAAACAGTCGGATCTTGTTCTGGATTTCTACCAGTCTTTTGCTGAATATTTTAGCAGTCAGTGCAAATCAGTTCAACACTTTTTTGGCTGTTCATTCTGAAAACATTCTAAAAAAGAGACTTTTGAGTTGTTATTTCTGTCTCCAGGTTTTCCTGATGCCCAGGTCACTCAGATAATGGAGCACGTAGAGAAGTTAATAATGACGCGGTTGCACAAATGGGTTTTCTGCCATGACAGCTGTGATGATGAACAGAAAGACCTGGCTCTCCAGAGAAGGATACGGTACCTTTATATACAAGTCACTTATGTGTATTTGATCAAAACCTCTAACCTCTGATGACTGTTTGAAACTTATGTCTTTACTTTGCAGCTCCTTAAACTGGGTTACTCCGCAGATGCTGAGCGTACCTTTTCCTGATAAAAAGACTGCCGTCACAAGCGACCCCTTTCTGCCTGCTATAACAGGTGATTCACAACGTCAGTACTGCAGGGAATAGTTCTACATTTTAGGAAATGTGCATATTTGCTTTCTGGTGGAGAGCTATATGAGAAGATTTAAACCACTGTCACGTCTGTGTGTTAAATATAAGGCTATGTAACCCACCATAAAACAGTACATTGTTGTTTGTAGTAAGTATTGTGCTTTAGTGGTGCTGGTGAGCAGATTTTGTTGCCTTGAGACAGAGCCAGGCAAGCCGTTTCCTCCTTTTTCCTGTCTTTATGCTAAGCTAACCTAACTGCTTGATAGCTGTAGCCTTATATTTAACTGACAGACATGAAAGTGTTATTGATCCTCTCATCCAACTCTCAACAAGAAAGTATATTTCCCAGAATGTTGAAGTACTCCTTTGAGCTCATGAGAGAAAGTGGTAAGTTTCACACATGCTGGAAACATCATGTAAAGATCTAAAATGCTGGTGTTTTGACATTTTGTCCTGCCCTTTATCTTTTCAACAGCAATAATTGAAATGGATGCCAAACGAGCGCCTCAGGACAAACTTGCATGTGTGTCCAAATGCAGTCAGCATGTCTTCGAGGCGCTCTCCACCTCGAGAAGCGAGCCCGCCAATGCTGATGACTTCCTGTCAGGGCTTGTTTATGTGGTGCTGAAGGCCAATCCACCCCGCCTACACTCCAACATGCAATATGTGATTCGGTTTGGTCTCCCTCACAGTCTGATGGCAGGAGAGAGCGGCTACTATTTCACAAATTTGGTAAGTTCATTGAAAAGTTAATCATCCATCATATACCACACAATGCTGTGTAACAAGGTCAGTTCATCACTCATGCCTGTGCCCTTGTCCTCTCTTTTAGTCTTGTGCTATGGCTTTCATTGAAAAGCTGGATGGACCAGCACTAAACCTCAGTCCTGAAGAGTTTGAGGGCTACATGCTGCGTCAGCGTGCTCCCTCTGTAGGAAACAAGAGGCAGCAGATTGTCAGCGACACACAAAACCTGTTAGAAGAGCTAAAAGGCAGACAGGAGAAGCTGGACCAGGGGGTGGTTGCTCTCAACGTGCAGCTGCAAAAGTGGATGCAAGCAGTTCGTTCACAACTGGATGAGGCCACAGCACAGTTTGCTCTGGTACAGGAGGAGATAACAGCTCGACCTGAGCTTTCAAACGTTTTCTCATCACCATCTCCTATTGCATCACTGCAGGGAGGTGACAAAGACCAGTCAGTGCAGGTGCTTACAGATCAACATGCACGTTCAAAAGAAACAGACTGTTAACAAAAAACACCTAATCTGGTACTTGACTCTTTTTAATCATCAGCACTAATTTATTTAGGATGCAAAACAAACAGATTGGTATTTCAATGGCACATTTGCACAGCTTTCTACCATAGAAAGCTGGGATTTTTAAACCAGCTTAACATGAAGGAAAACTTCTTGAAGGAAACTTTTTGCATTAAGTATCATAGGGCACACAGAGGATTACTAATGACTTTGTTAAAAAAGGATTTGGGGTTGTATCCTGTTCAAGTATGAAGGCCATTAAAATACATTCCAGTTTAGGTGTGAAGAAAAGTAATATTTAAGCACTCAGGGTACACAGCACTTAGGGATGTCACCTAACACTTTAAGGGTGCTTATTTAATATTCACCTTTTTGTAACAGTCTATGCCAGTGTGCCTGTATGTAAACTGCTGTGAAATTAAAATATATGCTACAGGAAAAATGTTAGACGCAGTTATGGACCACTACAAGTCAAACCATGTTTTTCAGAGCTGAGTAACTGTTCTCAATATGTTGCCTTCACTGTTTGTTTAAAGATGAAAGAAAGTGGTGCAAAACAAATTGTAATGCATCCTACCATCTGCATTAGCGTGAAGAAGGTACGTGTTGTTTACAACTCTTGAAAGGTTTAGAAGAAATTTAAGGGATTTGTGTTCTGATCAATGATTGTATCTAATTATTATATTAAAGTTGAGTTAAATAATTTAATAGAATGTGTTTTTGCGTTTTTCTTTAGTGTTTCAAATATTAAAAGAGTGGGAATGTGAGCAGTTAAATGTTCAGTGCGTAACTGATTTTAATTTGATCTTGAATAATGAAAATTGAGTGTAAATATATGTATGTGAGTATTTTATCATTTGACAGTGCTTAAAGTCTCCCTCCCCTTGAAAATATGTTTTGGTAGTTGTTATGCCTTTTGGATGTTTGACGTTCACTGTGAAGGAGGAAGTGTGACACTGAAAAACTCAGTGTCAAATTATTCTCTGCTCATCTATAATCTGAGTTTACAGCGTGTACCTGCAAGCATGGTTTGTGACATTTAAACTATTTTGGAAGCCAACCCTGGTACAACAGGCAATTCACACAAGCATGAAGAGGAAACTTGAAGCATATGTTGCACCTAGACTGACAATGGACTTTCGGTGACGTAGGAACCATCTGGTATCCAGCAGTTAAACTCTTGATTTGAAATATAATAGCATATTTATAGATTGTGGGTTTTTCAGTGAGGGAAGAGGTGTAGATAGCATTTTAATAATTTCTAATTAGATAATTGAACTTTTTTTTTTTTATGAGAAAACCATATCAGACACAAATTACTGTTCAAAATAATTTATTTATTTATTTTTTTTTTTTTTACATATTTTTGTTTATGTCTGGAAGGGATCTTTAAGTATTAATAGTTATAGTCAATTACTTGTTTTTATGCCATGCAAGAAAAAAAATTAATTGCTAGATTTCATTTACTTCCTTTCGTTTATTCGACCGGTTGGGGGCAGTAAAGCTTTTAAACGGCCATTAACTTTCCAGAAAGAAGAGGAAGAAGAAAAAGCAGTTCCTAATCTGCTCGGTCGCGGAATTAGACGTTACACCGGAAATAGTACGCTAAATTGTTCAACCATGAAGATGACAGGGGAGAATAGTTCTGGAAACTCAGAAACGACAATGGACGATGTTAAAAACCTCATTAAAAAAAAAGATGAAATTGAGGAGCAGATAAAAGCCTATTACGACGTCTTAGAAGACGTAAGTCAGCTGTCAGATAATCAGACACAACGTAGCACGAAGCTACGAGCTTGTGTTAGGTTTTAAATGCAGTTAACTTAACATGTTTTTCTTTCTCCACTTTGTGTTTACAGCAAGGTGTCGGAGTCGAAGGTCCCTTGGTTGACGCAGAGGGCTTTCCCCGAGCAGATGTTAATTTATACCAGATCAGGACAGCAAGACACAATATTTCATGTAAGCTGTAGTTAGCTGATGTTTCTAGTGTTTTTTCTGTGGAGGCAGGGGACATTTGGGTTTCACATGAAGCAGCACAACATCCAGTAACCCACCTGTTAACATGACAATGTTCATTTAGGTATTCATTTAGGTCCTTCATTCAATCATTCATTCATTTAGGTCATTTAGGTAATGGAGTCGCAATTATCTTAGAATAACGCCCTATACATTGTTAATTAATGGTGTTAACTTATAGCAGACAACGCCTTAATTATTATTTACAAACAGTATTCTTTACATTTATTTTATGGATGGATCAGTATGTTTTTAAAACCAACAAATATCTGATTATTTTACCACCTATATTATATGAAACCAGTGTGCAATAGTTTGAACGTTTAAGTGAAACAAGTTTAGGCTCATTTCTTTCTCTTAAAATGAATGTTTGTTGAGACATATTGTCAGAACATTACATCCCAGAATGTCACTGTCACAACTCGCCAAATATCGGTATTAAAATAAGTTTGGACTGTTATTGATCATACTTTTTACAAATGATATCAGCTGATTGGATACTATGTCAACATATCAATGTAGTGCTGCAACTAATGATTTTTTTTCATTTTCAATTAATCTGATTATTTTCGTGATTATTTGTTTAATCCGTAAACTGTCAGACACAGTGAAGAGTGTCAATCACAGTTTCCCAAAGCCCATTGTGATGCAATGAAATGTCTTGTTTTGACAAGCAACCCAACAAAACCCAAAGATATTCAAGTTACAGTAATATAAAAAGGAGAAAAGCAGCAAATTAGCTAATTGGAGAAACTGGACTCAGAGGGTGCTTGCCACTTTGTTTAAATAATAGCTGAGTCTATTAATTTAATTTCGGAATACTTGCAAATTAATATTCTGTGATTCGAGGAACCGTCTAATTGTTGCAGCTCTATATCGGTACATTTCTCCTTTTGTAAATTAGTTTCATTATTTCCTTTTGATCAGTTTATAAAGGTAATGTCTTGACCGTGTCTTCCAGGCCTACAGAACGATCACAAGGCCATCATGGTGGAGATAGAAGAAGCCCTGCACAAGCTGCATGCTCGAGAGAAAGCCAAGCGGGAACAGGATGAGGCAGAGGCCCAAGTGGAGGCAATGGAGCAGCAGGTCACCCTGCCTCCTCCATTTGCACAGGTGGATGCTGTGACACAAGGCTCACCCGCCTGTGGAGCTGTGAGTAATGTGAAGCGTATTTTGTAACTGGTAGTTGTTTCAGACAAACCATCAAAATTCTTTGATGTTAAGACTTAAAAAGTAGTTTTTTTGTTGCTGTGATTGTAGTAATTGGTTGTTTCTTCCCAAAGGGGCTCAGAGTTGGTGACGAAGTCATTGAGTTTGGTTCTGTGAACACGAGGAACTTTCAGAACCTCCAGAATATTGCTGCTGTGGTACAACACAGTGAAGGGGTAAGCTGCAAAATTAATCCACTGGTTTGGCAGTAAATCAGATTTTATTGTTTATCATTTGAATGAAATTATATCTTTTTATTTTGTGATGCAGTTATAAACCAGGTTTCTCCTAGAATGATTTATAACTCCCTGAAAGTGCAACTAAAAACTTTTTTTTAATTTTTAAAATGAAATTTTTTTTTTTATTCCTACACATTTTTTTTTTTTTTGGTTAGAGTTATAACCTCTTCTGGTAGTTGAGTTATATCTTTTTTTTCCATATTGGCCAGCCTTATCTTGCACCGACGACTGTAGATTATGTTTCGCTGAGCACACTTATTATCTAGAGGGAAAAAAGCAACGTCATGTCCTTCTACAGAAACCATTACGTGTCACAGTCGTCCGGGATGGCCAGAAAGTTCAGATGAGCCTGACCCCACAGCGATGGTCAGGCAGAGGTCTGCTGGGGTGAGTGTTAAAGACACTGTCACAGTAATCCGTTGGATTGGCACTACTCTAGTAGAGTAGTTTATATTTAGAAGCAAAGAGAGTTGTGAGCCCTCGTGAACAAAGATGCTGAAAAGCCTCTAGTGAGACAAGCACATATGCTTCTCTTAGTGCACGTGTTTTTACTGTGCCATGTAGTGATATTTGTAAAATACTCTTGCACATCTACCTCAAAATGAATGAATTATGATATAAATAACTGTTGGTATTAGCAAGTATAAGGGGGTTCACATCAGTCACTAGCCTTTCCTTGTCCCCTTTTTCAGATGCAACATTGTTCCAGTCCAGCGGTGATCATGACACCGTGCAGAGTTTCAATAGTGACACCCTTTCCTCCACTTATTTTACCCCATGATGATTTCAAACTGAATTTGTACATACTGCAGAAATTCCCATGTTTAATTTTTCATTACCTTAATCAGAACTATTTCCCTTATACAAGGACAGCCTTCAGAATGGGATACATCAAAATAAAGTATCAAATTGCTTCTGTTTGAGAGTCGGTTTACTGAATGATAGCTGAATAAACATTTGTTACCTTATACTACTCTGATCAGAATCCTGCATCATTAAACTGGAGTAGTTCTAGTAGTAGTACTTTGAAAAATAACTGATAAGTTCTGCCATCAATAAAGGCTTATTTTCAAGTCTAGGAATGATATGGCCCACCAGATGTTAAGATGTTACACAATAGCAACAGCAAATCAGAAAATCTTTGTAAGATGATGGATCATTACAAAAACGTCTACTTTACATGCAATTCGTGAATTTATTTGTTTTGAGTGAACTTGAAAGATTTATTTTTAAGTTAAATGCACAATCACCTGTTTCAAAAGCAGAACACAATTGGCTGTGCTCATTAAGCAAAATATTTCCACCTCAACACATCATAATAATGATTGAGCTGAAGAATCTGAACAGCTGTTTATGACACTATAATGAGAATGACAAAACTGTGACAAACATGTAAGAATGTGTGATTTTTCTTTTTATTTTATAAAAATTAACATAAAAATGCCCAATTTTTTCCTCTTCACCAAAGCATTAGCTCAAATTACATGTAAGCTGAGTAAATTATCTTCACCCAACATCATCAACTGCTAAAAGTTTTGTGCCAGTTGTTTCTATCAATACAAACAAAACAATCATGTAAATTAGACTTGTGAACAAATGTTACATATGGGGGCCGAATGCATGTTTTACATGTTAAATATTCATCATAATATTGAGGGAAACAAATATTTCTACAAAAGAAGAAATATTTGTCAGGTCGGGGTGAACTTGATACTCTTGAGACGGAGACTGGAATGATCAAGTATTATTTCGACTACAGTTAAGTTGAGTATATGCCTCCATTTACATGTAAAGACAGTCAATGTCAGTGAAGTTAACACGTTTCATATCACCATACTGTCTCAAAGGCATCTCTAGGACTGAAGCTTGTTACAAATCTATACCGAACAAAATGGTATAAACTGAATATGAAAAAAGGAAACTACATGAGTGTAATCCCAGCAAATTTCATGTAGGTTGCTTGAGTTTCTTCTTCTTGGGTTTCACTATCTGTGGTAGTTGGATTTTGAAGGCAGTCCTGAAAAGAAAAAGATTTTAGATCATATTAACGCTGACAAAGTAAAGATGAAATCACATTGCATAATTTCAGACATATACCAATACTATTAAGAGGACATCTGTTCTCTCTGTATATCTCTATATATCTATCTATCTATTTTTTTTTTTTTTTTTTTTTAAACTTACTCGCAAGTTGTACAGATGGGACTGAAGTTGCAGAATACTTAAAAGAGAAGATGAGAAAGAGTCACCACACAAATCATACTGTAACTGCAGCTTGTAGAAGTATTATAAAGATTGCTGTCATGCGTTTGTTTCTTTAGACCATGAATCAAACTTACTTGACAGACAAACTGAGCACACATAACCAATCTCAATGAGGTTACGGTGACAGAAACATGCAGCTCTGTAGTCCACATGTGCAGGTGGCGGCAGCACCAGCTGTGAACGCTGCTCCGAGTCAGGCAGGAACACCCACTGTTTCAGACAAGGCCATTATCAGCACAAAGCGATTTATCTTTACATTTATACAAGACAAACCATATTCTCAGAAATGTGTAAAAACGGTACGGTGCACGCACTAAAAGGTACTGTGCCAGGGCAACTTTCTGTGGTATCTTGAGGTACAATCCTCCAGTAATATCGGAAGCCTAAAAAAGAAACAGCTGAAGGTAAAAAAAAAAAACAACAACAAAAAAAACCTTGGTATATACATGTTAGGACAGCACAATACAGTCAAGAGTATCACATCGTCATCATCGCCACACCCCTGGTAACCTTACGCTGATGATATTAGTATACTGAAAAATATTAACAGTTTAAAGAATATAGAAAAGACAAAGTGGTGCGAGAGCCTTGCTTGAATTGTTCTGTACAAGATACTTAATATCAATGCATAAATAGTTTAGTATTCTTTGGTGCAGCTCTGGGACAGTATGTGCTGTCATGATACAGGGTGGTGTGCTGTAAGATTGCAGTACCGTCAATGTCCTAGCAAAGCTGTAAAAAAAAAAAAAAAAAGTACCTGCTGAAGGAGACCCGAGTCTGAGTCCAACACACAGGCATCTATCAGGATGTTCTGTTTTAGAATACAAAAAACAAAAGGGATTTAAAAATAAATGAAATACATATACCTATGGCAGAAAGAAGCAAGATAAACAGAAGTAAGATCTACATTTTACCTGCTTTTGGGCAGCAAAAATCACATTCATGAAGTTCATGTACTGGAGGGCACAGTCCTCAGCTGCTTTTATCACCTATCCAGTAAAATGAACAGAGAAGCTGCGTTCAAAGTCAGGTGAATAAAACAAAAGCAATCGTGAAATTAGACTGTTTGGGGCTTACCAGTATTCTTGATTTCATCTCCTGCCCAACTAAAAACAAAACAAAAAAAAAAAAAAAACATTCAAAAATGCTAAAGGGAAACAGCAACCAATGAAGAGCACTATTAAGCTTCATATCAAAAAAATAATTACCTTCCAGCTCTTTTGAGACCCTGTGAATATCTGAATATTAAAAGTTTAAAGAAATTTGAAAAATAGCTCTTCATTGAACATACAGAAAAAAAGATTTAAAAAAAAAACAAGCAGCAGTCATTTCTTTTTACTTGACAAACAAAGCAATCTCCAAGCAAAGAAATATCAATAGTTTAAAACACCACCTCCGTCCTCCAACACATACAGTATGAGTACATTTCGCACTTCACAGCCAGGTCACAATAGTACATAATCTTCACTGTAAAGGACAGAAAATAAACCAGTAATTGATATCATTCTATCGCCGTTGTAACTCTCCTAACGCAAACATTATTTCTATCATCTAAAGCTGTAATCAGTATTTAACCTGTCCATGTCAGGACACCCTTGACACTAGAGATGAAAAGAGGTTTCATTGAAAGGATACAGCAGAGAGCTTTGGCAAGGGATCCAGCCAACAGAGTATCTGTTGAATTTCCCCGCACTTCAGCTGTAATCACATAAGATCCTCATGAATTTTCAGGAATCACCAACAGCACACTGTTTCATTGAATGCCTAATAATAAAGCTATAAGTACAACATATTAACTGCAAAGACTTGAAGGAGTTATGTTCACATTTTATCATTAAAAAATTCCAACTTGCTTATCCCCAGATTTGTCAACAGTTTGATTAGGTATTCAATAACAGGTGGGCTCACAAAGCAGTCATCTGTCAAGGCAGTAAAACCTGTAGTATATTATCTTTTCATTTTACCCAGCCAAAAAAAAAAGGTTGTACTTACTTTTTGACATAACATTCCTGATCTCTTCAGCAATGAGGTTGTTGGCAACTGACAGGAGTTCATATTTTCCATCCCCGCTGGAGGATGCATCGTCTCCACCGCTGTCCCCGGCTCTCCAGTTCTTACCGGGATACAGGAAGTGACTGAAATAAAAGGTGAGAGGGAGAGTTAAGCATGTCAGCAGTGACAGGAGCAAATCATTATATCCAGGATGACAGCTGATGCTCCAGTCCTGGAAACTGGCAGTGGAAGTAGTAGTATTCAGAACCTAAAGTATAAGTATAATACTCCATTATACTCCACTAAAGGTCCTCTGGGTGATTATATATAATATAAATATCACATTTTAACTTGTTAATACTGATGCATCAATGTGTAAGCAGCATTTTCCTGTTGCAGCTGGTCAAGGTGGAGCTAGTTTAAACTATTGTGTATAAAGTTAGGTTGCGTGGTCCAGAGGTTCCAAACCTAGGGGCCAGGCCCTTCCGAAGGGTCACAAGGTAGATCTTAGGGGTTCGTCACATGATTAATGGGAGAGAAAAAGGTGAAAAAACAAAGTTCTGCTACACAAATTTCTATTCATTTTATGGACTTTGAACTGAATTGTTGCTTTTGGGGGTTTTTTTTTGTTTTGTTTTTGTTTTTTTGTCTTTTGGCCTTGAACAGAAGAAATATAAAGTTACACAACATGGAAATACTCAAGCACAAGTACAAGTGCCTCCAAATTGTGCCAAAGTATTTCTACTTAGTTACTTTCCTCCACAGGAAACTGTGCTATAAAGTTACCTGTCTTGACAGTGGCTTGCGATGACAGCCAGCTTGTTTGTCCTGGTCATGGCCATATGGGAGTTCCCCATCACCATGACTGCATCCAGACACTTGGACAGGGTGAACTGGACGGAGACAGGAGGACAGTGGGTGTTGCTCAGACTCAGCCAGCATTTACAAAGCAGCAGCAGGGATACGTTTATGATTTCGAATAACACCTGAGGTAACGGCACTACCTCTGGCTGGCGTTGAGCTTGCTGCCCCCACCATATCGGATTGACATCCACGACGATGACCAGCAGACTGACTTCATCCTCTGCAAACAATGCGGAAACACTTGAGCAACACAACGCAGCTCTGCTCGGTGAAGAAGCTGACCAGCTCCTCTCCAAGAGTAGATAACACAAAACAGACGAGACACGACGTTACCTGAGGCCATCGCAGCCGGATATTTGTTTGAAACGAGGTGACACCAAAAAGCGGAAAAAAAACAAAACTGTTGTTGTCCCGCAGCTTTACCTTCCGTTAGCTTACATCTTTGACCTGAAAATGTAAACAAAATCCGAACCTTTGAATCTGGATATTCTGACAATGTATGCTTTAGTAAAAAAACAGTTGAATTTCTGAACATACAATCAGTTTAGTTACACGAATTTCCCACCTCTGAAGCCATACTGTTGAGTCTCTACGCATCACCGGGCTGCGACCTCATAGTTTGTCTTCTTCTACTTAGACTAAATACCCCCATGGTGCACTGCTGCCCCCCAGCGCCCGTTTGGTTGTAGTTTAGTATACGGCATCTTTCACGTTAAGTAGCAAAACCTCAATGTAAAAATACTCGTATAGTCCTGCATTTAAAAAAAATCTAACTGTAATGCACCACCTAAGTAAAAGAACATAAGTATTATCAGCAAAACGTACTTTAAGTATCAAAAGTAAAGTATTTTACTTCATCATTTTAGCAGTTATACAAACAAGACCATCAATTTTGTCATTTCGCTCCACAACACACAACACAAGTTCAATCGAACTTCATCAAGGGAGTCAAGTATTAACAAAAAACTTTAATATGCAATTTTGCAGGAAGGTACTACAAAATCTGATCGGATTACCTACTCTACAGGAGAAACTTGCGGCGACATAAAAATAATCAGTAATAGTTTCTACCAAAAATAAACAGTATATTTTTCAAAATTATTTAATAGTTATAATCCCCAATATTCTGTAACAAAACAAAATGTTTTTGAATATAGTCAAAAAGGCCAGAAATTTATACATTAAATATTTACTGATTTGATCAATATCTGCAATAATGCAATGTTTTCTACAAACCAGACTGAAACAATACAAATCCTGAACATCCTCCTCTTGAAGCTTTTGATGTTTCCCCTATTAAAAACAAAGCTTTTCCAAATTGTCCTTGAAGCATCCAAGTATTTTTAGTCGTATAATTAACGAATCCTCGAGTATCTAGCTATTTCTTGGGCTTGGGTTTTGGCTCAGCCTTGAGTAGGACAGTCCTGTATTTCTCAGTCTGGTAGGCGTCTGAGTCGATGGCCTCGCTGGAGTTGTTCAGCACTACATATACATCCCCGTTGACCTCAGTGACCTTGTGAATCCTCTGTTTGACACCCTTGGAACGCCAATTTGTTCTCAGGGGTTTGGCTGTAGGATCATCCACAGCTTGGTATAGCCCTTCCCCTTCTGCAAGTGTGATCTTGTACTTGTGCCACGGACACACGATGCATAGCCGCCCATTAAACTCCTAATGGTGGCACAGCATGAAGGTGATTACAGATACAAGATATAATAGCAGCAGCTGTAGTGGCAACTATTTTATACGCAAAAAAAGCTTGAACAAGAGCTTTCTGACAAACTCACAACAAAGATTATAGGTATTGAGAGTCATCTATAAGTATTTACATTGGCTGTGTGTCATATAGTGCCTGACAAATTGTTTTTTTTAGTGAACTCATTCCAATATTCAGAGAAAATAGTAGGCAACTCACCTCAATGTCTCCATACTGTAATGCACCACCTGAGTCTGACAGTAGAAAAACAAGTGTCATTATACACAGCAGTGTTTCTCAATCAGTGTTTCAAACATGTGATGAGCCATTGCTGAGTAAATTCCACACCTCAAAACTCACTTGAAAAAACATCAGGAATGTCAAAAATTGTAACTTTATATGTGTTATGTTAACACAAACAACACCCACACACTCAGTGCTTACGGTAGCAGCGCATGTCCATTGCATGAAGCTTCCCCTGGTGGTACAGGACCAGTATATCTCTGGATCCATTCACCAGCTTGGTCACGCGCCCTGCCTTCACAATGTCCTCCTTCTTCCCGATGAAGTGTGAGGCTGAAGGAGGTGATGAGGAGGAGGAGGAGGAAGTCTGAGAAGTCTCCTCTTCAGAGGACATGTTGAACTCTTCTTAGAGCAGGCTTCCTGTCAATGAATAATATTATAGTTTAAAAAAGTCATTTTATGTTTGAGAACATGATTAATTGAAAAACAGATAGATGGTAATGAATAGTAGAAGGCTGCAACAGCCATGCAAAAACATATGGTGCAGACTGAGTTTATCCAAAAAAAAGTCTCATTTCTGCTCATTTCCTCCAGCTTCCTCATTACCATGTGGCTTTTTAATGACTTGGATTTGGATATCACTTAAGAGAAGGAACTGATTAAAATGTCCCCACAGCACACAGTTAAGTATTTGCTAAGTCAGAATCCCCCCCCCACACACACAAAACTGATCATTTTATAAATGTTCTGTCACTGCAGCAGGCTACGCTGCAGACCTGTGAAACCTGTTGGTTATTCACTGATGTTGAAGATTTTTCAGCTCCTTCCATTTTCTCTGCTTTCACATTTGGTGAACAGATGACATGTTGCATGATTATTCATCTAAAAAATTAGGAAGCAGGAGTCAGTTAAGGAAAACACGCCAGGGGCAGCTCTGGCAGGCACTCAAAGAGTTATGGAGGCGCAATTTACAAACTGCGTCTCTTAAATTATCCAAAATAAATGCGAGTGACTGAAATTAAGAGACTAAAAGGGTCGGGGGTTCGACTGGACAGACCACTGAATTGGTTACAACCAACAAACGTGGAAAATGTTATAACCCTTTCAGAATCTGTTTAATGTGGTCCTCACAGTACCTTACTAATAGTCTAGATTAGTTCAGACTGCATGGGGAGCATATAACGGTCTGTGTTTTTTCCAGGGCTACGCTAATTTACATTCCTGTAACTTGCATTTTCTCTCCTCAGTCAGAATTTTGTCCTCTCTATAACTTGGTACAGAAAGCTGGTATTTTTGCAAGTAAAACTAAGTCTGAGGGGTATAGGAAAAACAATGGCACATAATTTTGCACAATCCCACAATCAAGACCAACACGGACGGCAAAGACAGAAATACATTCGAGAACAGCAGTTTCTCTATACTTCAGCTGGTACTCTTAACTGTCCGGTCAAAACATTAAATCAACTCACCTTTTCACGTAGTTTCGTTACATCTCTGACTCCCGAGTGTCACCTCCGGGTTCGGGATGGCGCTGGTAGCCCGGCAACAGGTCGCTGAAGATGCTAATTTGGTGACACGGGCGGGACATGAGACTTTATCTCGCTAAAATTACACACGCGAATGCGCTAGTGCTTTATCAGGGCGGCTACATTCATTTGGACATATGTCAAATTACAAAATGCAAACTAAACTTCGTCAGCGTCCCAAGAAAGCCTGTTCTGTAATGTGTGAAGAAGTATAAATCACGAGTGTTACCTCCAATTTTGTCCCCAGTGAAACAGACCGATGAACGAGATTCCACGACTTCCTTCCTCTCTATGGCTTACTGTATTTTTTATTTTATTTTTTAATTTCATTGCATACAGAAAATGTGCAAGGTATAAACAAATTATGCATGTATTCGCTGTTAAGATATGTAATTTCGTTTAAGGTATATAATATATAGCCTGCCAGTATATTGTATAAAGGATAATGGCAGGTTTAGAGACGGATGGATAAAATGGATTGATTGGAAAAAAAATATTTGTAGATATTAGTTTTTAGGGAAAAAATATCCAAATTAATAATACATTATGATAAAAAAAACTCATAATTTATAATAACTATAGTTATGTCATAATTGGAATTGTGGAAAAACTCCCCAGAATAAAGTTAGTTATCTTAACATTTTGTATATTATATAATATTTTAATCTATCTATCTATCTATCTATCTATGTTGAATTTTTATTTTCTTTCTGTCTTCCCTGAGTCTGATTTCAAGCATACAATTGTACTTTATTGTACCGATCACGTCTATAGCCATCCATTATAAAATATAATAGCTATAGCTTGTGTAAAAACAACCCAAGTAATAACAATAATAATTCCCGTGTCTCATCACGAATAAACCTAGAAAATACACATCTACCAATCAGTAGTCCATTTCTCAGCTCTCTATACAGCATGTAAAGCCAGTAGGGCAAATGTCCGATTGGGTTAGTCTGAGAAGGCTTTTTGTCTTAGTAGGTTTGTTGGTGGGCACTAAGCCCTTTGAGGGATTATCTCTCTCTTTCATGCTGAACTGAGCGTAATTTTCACCGGCTGTCCGTCTGAGATTCAGCATTCAGCCCTTAGCAAATGTCTTAATTTCTGCCACCCGTGTGGGTCTGCCAGTCAAGCCCTGGGTGAGAAGGAGTTGACTTGCAGCGGGGAAAGAAAGAGCGCGCCCTCCCCGAACCGTTTTTCGTCGTTATGGAGACCAACTGTGTACGGAAATAGTGATACTGGTCAGGCTAGCAACTTTGTGAAAAATTAATGCACTCTGTCACTTCAGTTTGCTCGTTCAGATAAACCGTCGTGTTCACTCAGTTGTCTTTTGTTGCTAAAAAAAAAAAGGAGGAAAAAAGAAAGTCTGGGGTGATCTGGTAAGTTTTCTGTGGATTTTTACCTTTTACAACAACGTTACAGTTAGCCAATTCATACATAAAAACTATTTGCTAAGCACAGTCACTTAACCACTAAACACTTTACATTTTCTATTTTGGCAGTCATTTAAAAAAGCCGACTGCTTTTTCTTTATTTTGGGATGTGCTTTCGTTCTAGCGACACACTTGCACAGGTGTAAACAGAATACTTCTCCTTTACTTTATGCTCTGTAGCCGTAATTGTAATATGAACTCCAATTTCAGTTTGCAGAATTAACAGAGAAAGGGGATGAAATCCCAACGGGAACAGGAAGGAAATATGGATCTCTAACACTTGCCCTCGCCCTTCATAAAGCACAGTAATGAAGAACGATCTCAACTTATTTATGTATATGAAGAGGGTCTCAGTGAAGTGCCGTATGGCAGGACTATTACAGCTGCCAGCCAATCCACTGTAGAAGCCAAAGAAGCAACAGTTGTTTGCCTGTCTCTGCTATATTAATCTTCTTTGCTACGATACAAAAATGTGTGACATGACTGTGCTGCCCAGGCTCCATCCTGACCAAGTGTCAAATTTCAGCACCATACCAGTGTCCTGTGCATTTCTTACTTCTACAACAGTGCAGTGTGGTAGTAATGACACAGTGACCAACCACTGGCCATCAGTCTCTGACAAAAATCACAGAGGGAGGAAAAACAGCAAGGACACACTCTCTTGGAAAAAGCGGTGTGGCAGCAGTAGGAAGCTCGTGTAGTGTGAATTTTGTGGTTGCTTTGTAGTTGTTATTTTCCATGTAAGTTTAGCTTGTCGTCGTAGAATGACTTTAATTGTACAGTCACTTTTTGCACACTTTTGCTTTTTGTGACCAACTGATGGAAAGACTGAACCGACATGTCTGCCACTCTCAGGGCAGGCTGAGTGAAGTAAAAGAAAAAAAGAAAGAAAAGGAAGTGGAGGAAATGACACTTTGCCTGAACGAGTGTCTGAGAGCGGTCGGGCTACAGCATCACTATGCAAGGTAAGCACACTCACCCACAGGACATCCAGACCGACGCTCCTCCTCTGACTCCTCCTCTGACTATCTGCCCCCCTCTGTCTCATGTCCCCCTGTTTTTTCAGGTTTACCTCCATGGGAGTTCATCGTGCAGCCCACCTTTCAGCACTGACCATGGAGGACTATCCCATCCTGGGAATCCGAACTATGGAGGACAGGGCTCGACTCTTCCATCTGGTCAAAATGGTCAAAACTCTCGACCAAGAGAGTCTTGTATATGACGATGTCGATGATTATGATGATTATGGTGCTGATGGTGGTGATGTAGGCAACGCTGCAGTGGATAGTAGTAGTACTTATTATGGCTATGGAGATCCTGATGAGGTATGTGATGATGAGGATGAGAAGGGTGGTGCCGTGAATAAGCTAAATACAGCCACTGTTACCAGACCGTCATGCGTTCGCAGAAAGCTTGATTTCAGTTGTGAAACCACTGATCATCATCAGAAGCTACTTTCCTATCCCGTAGGCTCTGTTCATTTCTGTGCAAGTCATAATAGAAATGATGGGCCAGTCCAGGGCAAAGGGTCAGCCACACCTCTGAAGCTTAAGCTTGACAGTGGAAGTGCTGTTGTATGTGGCTGCAAAGGGAACAATAACCACAGGACAGATGCCCATAGTCGTCCATCTAATCATCACAAAGGAGGAAACACTGAGCCAGACATCACAGGAGGAACTGCCATGTTCAACTCTCACACCAGATTATCACCAAAGTTTGTTTCATTCCACAAACAAAAATCCAGGTCTGCAGCCGTGGCATCAAAGAGGTTTAACAACAAAACAGTTGGGTACAAAGATAGGAAAAGAACTTCTAAGAAGGAAAAACTTTGTACAGAAATAGCCAGTAAGGGGGCTTCTGAACGCATGGTAAAGCCAACACCCATTTATGAATCAAAGAGAACAGCTGGCTACAACTACGGACTCCCACGGAGTTCCCTTCCTGCTCAAGACAAAAAGTGAGTGGCAGTGGTTTGTATTGTCCTCGCTGCTTGTTCCCTACTGGCAAATGAATATTTTAGTAAAAACTGTATCGAAATGGCTCCAACACATGCATTTAGGAGAGGTTTCCCATCTATGCATAACTTTTTTATAATTTACAAACTTTATGTGATTTTGTTGATTTGTATTATGAAGTTTTCACAAAGTTTGCATATGACTTTCCTTTGGACATTATCATCCTAATTTCGAATGTGAATGGTGCACGCGTGCGGATGTGTGTGTGTGTGTGTGTGTGTGTGTGTGTGTGTGTGTGTGTGTGTGTGTGTGTGTGTGTGTGTGTGTGTGTGTGTGTGTGTACCAGGCAAGAAGGAGAGCAGCGGATTAGTGTGTGTGTGAGGAAAAGACCTCTGACACGGGCAGAGAGCAGGAAAGGAGAAGCAGATGTTGTGAAAACTTCAGGTGGAGATTGTGTGATTGTCCATGAAAGCAAAGAAGCTGTGGATCTCACACAATACATACTGCAGGTACCTGCCCATAAAGGAGTCAATGACGAATCAATACTTTTTCTGAAAGTGTGTTTTGTCATGTGTCTATACTGTAACCAAAGATACACATAGCAGTGTCTCCAAATAAGCACATATTATCAAACTGTGATGATGTTCAATATGGTATTTCGTCTTGAAAAACTGGAATTGCTCTTTTGTCCCTGCAGCACAGGTTCTACTTTGACCAGGTTTTTGGAGAGGAGAGCTCCAATGAGGAGGTGTATCAAAGAACAGCATATCCTCTGGTGCAGCACATGCTCAACGGGTAGGTTAGCATTGATGTACTGGTACTTGTGGAAGTGTGTATGGAAGTGTTATGTCATCCTACATTCCTTTCTATCCAAATGTCCTAAAGCCAGTTTAGGGGTTCGAAGTGCATGCTCGTAGGAGTTTTGGCTCTGTGTTTCTATGAATATGTGCTCCCTAACTATCTATATTTGTATTGTGTGTGTTCATAGAGGCAAGGCCACCTGCTTTGCATATGGCCAGACAGGTGCCGGAAAGACTCACACCATGTTGGGTTCATCCCCCAGGAAACCAGGGTTGTATGCACTTGCAGTCCGGGACATTTTTGCTCACCTGTCCACCACACGCATGCACTCACCCCTGCTGGTGTATGTCAGTTTCTTTGAAATTTACTGTGGTCAGCTGTATGACCTGTTGGACCACAGAAAAAGGTGTGTTTGTATGAAAGTGTTTGTGTGCTTTATTGTAAAAACAAACAAACAAACAAATCAAATGAACAATCTATTTTGCAGGTATTCAGTTTAAAATATAAAAATATTTGTCATTACTTTATCAGTTGTTTATTTGTGTTATATAGACACCACTTACTTACTATTTACTTGTATTTATTGAATTTTATGAAATTTGCATGATTTTTCAACTACAACTTGCATCCTTAAGTTTTCCCATAGAGATCGTTATTTTTTTGATAGCATCATCATCTGAGAGAATCAGGATGTCCTCTTCTTAATATTTAGATTTATGTCTAAAGTTTATTTTATTCTTTCTCTGTAGGTTATTTGCCAGGGAGGATGGACAGAAGGTGGTTCACATTGCAGGGCTGCGTGATGTCAGGGTGGACTCAGTCAGCTCACTGCTGGAGGTTAACCTCTTTCTTTAAAATTGCTTCATGTCCATGCTGCATTGTCCGGACCTTGTTTTCTGATTAGGACTCAAACCTTTAGATCACATTAATACGAATACTTTGATTCCAAAATCAAGAGATCTACCATTTAAAAAAGATAAAATAAAACATCAAAGTTGACTGTCTTGCTTGCCAAATTCATGGCAGAGAACAGAAAAATCTTTGTTCTTCTAAGTTTTAATTGTGTTTCAACTGATTTTTGATAATGACTTTGTACCATAATAGAATGAAACCTTGTCCATAGTATCTTATTTCTTTAAGTCTGTTTTTATTGTTTCAAGAAATACTAATAGGATTTTTTGTTCCTAAGTATTCGGAGGAGTGCAACAGTAAATATACATACTTTTAAGTCCAATATCAACTATATCTAGCACCTCAGGTCAGGTGATTCTGTCCTTACAACCTCACAGATGCACCAACAGAGTCTTAAGTACTCAATTTTTCTTTGATTTTTTGTGTTTGAGGTAGTAGTGGCTACTGTAATCGCTTTAAACGTCTCAATCTCTCTCTCTCTTGTCTCCTTTCTCCTGTTGCCTATACAAAGGTGATTTCACATGGTACAGAGGAGCGCACACAGGGGATGAGTGGAGTGAATCCTCTCTCTTCTCGTTCTCATGCCTTGCTTCAGATTCAGCTTAGAGGTCCAAACCAGCAGATAGCTGGCAGGCGAGTGACAACATCCAATGTATTTTATTATATTGTGGGCTTATTATGATGAACACTCTTTTTGATGGTTTTATCTTTTCTCCTTAAAGCAGAGTTTATTGTGTAGTGGATCAAATTATCCCATTAGTATTGCAAAATGATTGAACTAAGAAAGGTGTGCGTGTATGTTTGTGGGCCTGTAGAATGTGGTTTGTGGACCTGGCAGGAAGTGAGAGGGCATCAGATACCAAAGAACCAGACAGGCAAAGTCGTATGGAGGGAGCTGAGATCAACCAGAGTCTGTTGGCTGTAAGCTACACACACGCTCACACACTCAGTGATCCAACATAAAGTCAAAGATATTTGTGAATGTATTGTTTGATTTGACACACCCTCCCAAGTTTTTTTTTTGTTTTTTTTTCTCAGCTTAAAGAATGTATTCGGTCCCTTGATCAAGAGCAATCACACACACCTTTCAGACAAAGCAAACTTACTCAGGTAGTAAGACGTATGTAACTTGGCCATTTTCAGTATTTCTGTCTTGAGTATTAAGGATACAAGTATGCATCAAAATCCTGGCTGATTTTTTTTTTATTTTCTCAGTTTGATCAATAAATTCCACTGTGTTTTCATATTGGGCTATTTTGTTCTCATTCTAGGTTTTGAAAGACTCATTTGTTGGTGATTCAATGACATGCATGATTGCCAACATTTCACCTGGTCACTTAGCAACCGAACACACACTTAATACACTGAGATACGCTGATCGGTAAGTGTTTTGTGAGTGTGTGTGTGTGTGTGTGTGTGTGTGTGTGTGTGTGTGTGTGTGTGTGTGTGTGTGTGTTTGTGTTTGTGTCTGTAAGTATAGTGGGAGGAACTGGACATTAGTTGCTGTAAAGATAAAGAATTATTGTATTTTTCTATCATCTTAGACCCCCACTGGACTTTATTCATTCTGCTTTAATTATATTACTTAGGGAGTAGTTGTTTCAAATACCAAGTTTCTATTTTAATTTCGCTCCCTTTCCATGGTTGTATCCAGGGCTATAGTGGCAATTATAAGTGACTGCTACTTGAAATGTTATGTATACTTCATTTTTCATAGGGTGAAGGAGTTGAGGGGACAAGGAAGACCAAGAGGGGGGAGAATAGGCAAGGCATTACCGTCCCCCAAACATAACCTATTCAACAGCTACAGCAGCACCTATAGCAGTGTTGGCACCCGAGGGAAAAGTCCCCCTAAAAAGCACAAGTTAGGGAGACGAAGAGAGGCTTTTGGTCCAACTACACCTGACACAAGGTTGCCCACTGGGGATGCAATTCTCTGCTCCACACCCAAGAACAGCAGACGGGGAGCGGAAACAAGTCCAAGGGGCAGAAAAGGGATTGGACTTGAACATATTACACCAGTTGGAGGCTGGCTGGGAATGGGTGATAAGAGGCACGGGAGGGAGGAGGAAGGTGAAAGAAAAGGTAGGAAAAGAGAAAATGAAAGGTATGGAACAACTAACAGTCAGTCTCTTAGTGACCAAAACACCAGGAAAGGGCTGGTGTTGGGACATCCAAAAGATGAGCAGCTGCACTTGTGGGAGGTACAAAAATCCTTAAGTCAAAGGGAATCTGGAATCTGCCACAGAGTAAAAGAGAACCAGCAAAGCACTGTGAAAGGGGGCAGAGAGGAGGAAAGAAGATGGATACAAAAGCGAAGACAAGTAGAAAGCAGTAGAGACATGTGTAGTGACGTAGATAGGCTAAGGGAAAGAGATTCTGCTGAAAGGGATAAGGAGAGGCAGAGGCATCTGAGACGGTATCACAAGCAGCTGCAGCAGTTTATGCCCTCATCTGTTTCCTCATCTGTCAGTCTCTTCTCATCTTCTACATGTCCGTCTATCTCTTCATCTAATCAGGCCTCTCTCTCTTCCTCTGTCTCTCCATCTTCCTGTTCTTCTCTCCGACACTCTTCCCATCTCCCAGCTTCTGCCCGCACGTATCATGGTTTGGAAGAGGTTTTAGATGCGTACAGAGCTGGGGTTGATGTTAGGGCTGATTGTAATAGAGGACAGTTGCCTTTTCCCAGTGGTGAGATTAGCTTAAAACCGGAAAATTCTCCATGCTGCAATTACAACAATGATGAGGATGCTCATGGTGACGCTGGTGGGGTTGGTGAAGACTGGAGGGTATCTTGGGAGGGAACAGAGGCAAGGTTTGGACAAGACAAGGAGAGGAGGTCAGTGGAGGCAACAGGTGAAGCAAGAGTAAGGGGAGAAGATAGGAGGCCAGCTGGGATGGAAGGGGGAGAGAGGAGGGTGGCAACAACAGACACAGACGAAGCAGATAGAATGACATGTGCAATGCCAAGTAATTTAGTGGCACAAGTGTCTTACGGCTGTCATTCAGAAGACAGACCACAAGTGTGTGACGAAGGACTGGATCCCTCGGATGACCCAGCTGATGGAGTGTGGAGTAATGTCAGCTATAGTTTAGTGTCCACCCACAGCAACAGTGACAGCAACCGCCTCTTTAACCACCCTCCTTTTGAGTCACCGCATCAGCGAGCTCCAGCAGAACGACCCCTCTCCCCAGCCTCTGAACATATCAACACACTCCTGACCCCAAACAAACTAAGTGATCTCTCTCTTGAATCAAAACATACCAGATGCCTCTCCAACACCCCACCTCTACCACTGCAAAATACCCAATTTTCAAATGCTCTGTCGACCACACTACCTCTCTCTACTTCGATCACACATATTGGATATAAAATATGTGCTGATCCCCTTAACAAACTATCTGAAAATCCATCTTATACTCAGGTAAACAACCATCCAGAAGTCAAAGCCAAAATGTCTGTTTTACCTCAAGATGAGACTTATGCAGATTCTCTTAGCTACATAATGGACCCCCTCAGCATCTCATTGCTTCAGGTGGACCAACAGGTCGCCACAGCCTCGTTCCTCCAAGAGGGACAGAACACCCCCTCACTCTGTCTGCTTCACAATGAAAGGGGAAAAGATGACAGGAGGCAAGTTGAAAAAGAGTGTCACACATGTGCAGAGATGGCAGGGAAAGTTGTAGAGGACGAGGGCATAGAATTTCGTCTGTCCCTTTTGGAGCTGCCACAAGCAAAGACCCACTGCCCTCTCACCTCTGACACCAAGACAGCTATGAATCACACTGAGCGAGGAAAAGACACATGTTGTGCCACATATGAACAATGTGGAATGGGTAAGTGTGAGTTCTCTGAGTGTGTGTACAAACTAGTGCTTAAAAATATGTATGTGAACACATTTTTATCTTGTCCAGGTACGACGAAACTTCCTTTGCCTGAAGTGATGCTGGTTTCTCTACAGGACCAAGAGAACAGTCAGAAACCCCAAACCATGCCAGTCCTTGGCAACGAAGCCCCTGCATCGCCACTTAAAGCCTGTACTTCTATGCAAACGTCTGTTGTGCATTCCATCTCACCCTCTGCCCGGTACTCCAGGAACACTGACTCACCCAGCTCACACAATCTAATCCCAAATGGTGCCACACAAATGCCAACAGAATACGCACACAACATGTACAACAAACCTGCCTTTTCCATTTCAACACCGTCAGAAAGTGTCTTAGGCCAGTGTGACACGGTACATTCAAACCATTCCAGCGATTCAAGCAACTCACTCCCACCAAACATTCCTGCAAAGTCAAACGGTCAAGAAAGCCCCAGCAATCAGCAAATTAGACCCATAATCCATCTGTCTACCCTGGAAGACTTGGATCATGCCCAGTAAGTACCAGAATTCTCACTATTGTGGTTATTGAAAAAAAAATATTGAAAATCTAGTTCACATATATTAATCCTACAGACATGATACAGCAATGAAGGTTATTAGTTGAATAAAAATATTTATGTCTCTTTTCTAAACCAACCCAACTTTAGGTGGCGTGTTGTCCAGGCCCACTGGGAACAGCTAGAGGAGATGGAAGCTTTATGTCATAAAGAAGGAACACTTCTTTGCCAGCAACCTGATATGGTCAGAGTAACAATTGTTAGCTAAATCATTATGTCCTCCCCTTCCCCCTTTTTTGTAAACTGCACATTTTAAAGTGTCTACACACTTTTTTCTATCCTCACTCTTTGTCTCTCTGTCTTAAAGGCATTTGGGGAGTATGTCCACAAGCTGGAAGAGATCATGGAGAGAAAGGCTTGGTGTGTCCACAGCATGAGAGCTCAGCTGCAGCCATATCTGAATCCCAGTCATTCTAACCAACCACACAACCAAGGAGAAGACAATAACAATCCAATTACTTGAATTAATAAAGTTAATAAGCAGAAATATTGCCATTGGACAAATATCACTTGATGTGTCTAACAAGAGATGTGCTACATGAGGGTTCCCACAGGGGAACTTACTAAGACATGTTTTCCCATGGCGAATATCTATGTACACACATAGTGTGTGTGTGTGTGTGTGTGTGTGTGTGTGTGTGTGTGTGTGTGTGTCTGTGTTTGGTTTGCTTTTTTGTTCGGGTGTGGGGTTGTTATTTTCCTCTTTTTTCTCTTCCTCTGTGCTATTTACATTCTGATTCAGATGCTTATAGTATATTAGGAATATTAATGTACAATATACTGCATCTTTTAATTTAATCTAAAGGGCTGTATTTTTGCAAGTCCAGTCTCGGTCCACTCTAGGGAGTTTCTCCTAGTATCATTTTCCCTCAGTTTTTTGGTCTTGCTTAGGTTTTTTCTTGGTCTTAAAAAAACTACAAATCTTGATTTTTTTTTTTAAATTAATTAACCTATTTATTTATTTTTGCCATAAAAACCGCATGCAAAATATCACATGATCATTTTGAGACATGGCCTCGGTATTGGGATTGGTCAAGGCTTTCAGTTTCTACATTTTTTGTCTTCTGATAAAAGATTGTGATACTTGTAAGGCAATGAGTCAATAGGTGTATTGTTGGTTTTCAGTGAAGTCATTGAGGTTACTTGGTTTTGGAAACATAGTTCTAAGGGTTTAAGATTGAATTAAATTTGCTTGATGATCAGATGATGTGTTCTGTGTTGTGACATATCTATTTCAGGCAGTACGTATTTGATGATTATTTTCTGAGTGGGATAGTGTGCACATAATGTGTGTTGTTTTTACCCAATTCTGTTTGCCTATACAAATTGTCATTCTTTTACTATTAGAATGTATATATTCCACAAAGAGCATATCTGAGAATGAAAACAATTAGAATAGAAGATGCCTGTCAAAACACACTGTTAATTTTAGAGGATCACTTCTGGTAGTAATACACAACCATTAAAGAAACCCAGATAACCTGTTCTGCCTCAAGTAAAAAAACGACTTAAGACAGACGAAAATTTGAGAATAATCCATCACATTTATATCTGGTTTCACTTTTCAAAGTGGTAAAATCACCTCATGAACTCTTCCTATGGACTGCGCTTTCACCTGATGCCAGGCTACAAACACGTAACAGCGAGGCGCGCTCCCGGACGTGAACGCGGCCGTCGGGGCGTTGAACCACCTGACCTGTTCGTGGGTTTTGGTTGGCAGTGTTAGCCTCACAACGTTGAACAACGGCGCGGTGGGTCACGTGACAGCATCTGCTGCTGCTGGCTGAGCAAAGCGTGTTAGCAGGTAAAAGAAAGAACAAAAATTGTGGCGCTATTACGATTTAAAGCCGTTTGAACGGCCAAAACGTCTTATCGTATAATTTTCGAATATGTTTAAGGAAACCGATCGGTCGATTCAGAGACAACGTTCGTCCTGTTCGGTGGTTAGCTAACTAAGTAAGTCGCTAGCTAACCCGGGCTGTAGCGCTGCATTGTATGCAGACGGGCCGTTCACACGCCGGGTCAGTTAGCATGCTGCTGATATCTGTAGTAGCATTACCGGGCCACGCGTTTTTCGACAGTTTTTTTTTTTTTTTTTTTACCCACACACCCGCATTACAGTCGTAGTACTAAAATGCTGGACACCGACCGTTGGAAGTATTAATTTAACACGCTGTGTTTTTTCGATTCGTTTCAGTTGTGTTAGCCTGCTGTTAACGTCAGCTAAATCTGCCACTCAGATTAATTGACTAACGTTAGCTTTTCCCTGGGTTTACACAAAAGGGTACATCTCGTCACATTTGTTTATTTATTTGTTGATGTCTCGGCGTGGGGTACTGACAGCAGTCACGCTGGCAGACAGTTTAACTAATTTTGCGGTTACATTGCTAATATCTGTCCAGTAGAATACTGCATTTTAACGGTAGGAATCGCACACGGAACAAAGACGAGCGGGTAGCCAGGCTAAAGCTAATGTGTGCTAGTTGACCTAATGCTAATGTGAACGTTAGCCAATGCGGCTCATGTTTCCGGCGAGCTTATGGTAACGTTTACCAAAATAAGATTACATTTCAGTCACCACACGCATTACAGTACAGGGCACTGCAAAATACTGACAACGGGAGCTACATTATACAATCGACGTTATTAGTACTTGCTGTCTAACGTTTTTCTATTAGCCAACATACCATTGTCAGACAATAGTAATGATCGCAGCCGGTCGATCTCGATTGTCGTGTTCTCATGCTCACAAGTTGTCAGTTGGTAGTATTATTAGCTAACAACCAGTTACTGTATGAAATATCATACAACCAAGTGTAGGTGTTTGCTTTCGATTTCCCTAGAAACCGTTTAACCTGGCATAAAGCGCAGGCTCTTTTTGTGGTTACTTATTTCTTTAAATCAAATGCCAAATGGCTGTCGCTGTTCCGACGTCGTCGACGGGGGGGAAGTGTTATAATTCATACTTCTTATAACAGATGCTGATGCATACTCGCTGTGTTTTTGTGTGGGAGACTTAGGGAGGGGTGTAAGTTGACACCCTGATAGTCCCCTCTTGGCTGGCTAAATTTAACCAGGGAGGTGGGGGGCGACAGATGGAGTTATAGTCTTACATGGTATACTTGACGACAGTGAGCTAGGTCTGCTTATAGTCAGCATACTGTACTGGCACTTTCAGTATTATATTTTACTAGGAATTGTGAGGCAATCTAGCCATCTCACAGATTGCTTTCATTTGACTTTGCGTCTGTCCCCCCTTCTCTCTTTCTTCCAGATTTTTCTATTTTGTACATACATTGTTTTGTATATACTGTATATGATGACTTCACTGGTCAGCAATCAAGCCCGGGGAACTCGGGACAGAACGCTGCCCACCACCACACAAACAACACAGCCACAGAAACAGATACAGGTGGGTTTTCACCATTGTACAAACAGTTGCATCCAGGCCTACTCAATTAAAATATATATTGTCTATGTCGTGGGGGTTTTTTGCTCTTTTTTTAATGCATGATTGCCTCATTTAGTATTGAGTTATACTGATATTGAAAGTAAATGGTATAATGAATGTAAAATTTAATTTCATACTTGTAAAAGATTTTACAATCCTTCATCGTGTACATTCACCAGCATTGTAGCATCTTTCATTGAAAATGAAGATGCTCCCGTGTGTCACGTGTTCCTGTTGTACTGTTTCTTACTCACCTCTCTGTTTGCCAGGCCACAGCAGAACAGATACGTTTAGCCCAAATGATCTATGACAAAAATGATGCTGACTTTGAAGACAAGGTCAAACAGGTAATGTTTGTGCATACACACACTTTGACAAATCAATTGTCTGCCTACTGTTCTGGAATTCTGGGGCATTGGGACGCTTATTGCATCATGTGTCGATCTAACTTAACAGTGTGTTTTTCTGTTTTGCATGTTCACAGCTGATTGAGGTAACTGGGAAGACTCAGGATGAGTGCATGGTAGCCCTCCATGATTGCAATGAAGATGTAAACAGAGCCATCAATTTTCTGTTGGAGAGCAACTCTGACACAGTAAGAGTCTATATACAAATGCACAAACCCTATTCATATACACATAGTGTGCTTGTGTACACATGTCATATGGCAAGTCCTCTGGGTTTTTGCAGAGACTAAAACGTCACGAATCATACAAAATTTTAACTTCAATTTGGGTGTGTTTTGCCTCATTCTGTTGTTAACCTCTGTCAGAACTCCTGGGAGACTGTGGGGAAGAAGCGGAACCTTGGGAAGGAAGGAGGACCCTCAGAGATAAAGGAAAGTAGGGAGAAGAAAGGAGGAGGAGAGAGGGAGGCCAGTCGTGGACGTGGGGGCTCCAACAGGAGGGGCAGAGGCATCAGCCGAGGTCGTGAAGGTAAGAAAGGTACCAAAGATGTATTAGTCTTGTCAAAGGGATGAAGAGGCTGGACTCTAAAGATGTATGTTTCTTGTCGGTCTGTTAAAAGGCTGTTCCGTGTTTGCTACATCCTTGACATTGACAGTTTATTTTCAGTCATACATTACTAAAAGAATAGTCAGTGTACGGAATCATCAGTTCAACTTTTCTATTATTTTTTTTTTCTACTTTTATTACCTTATGGGTTTAATTTAAAAAGGCTGGGAGGTCTTTCTCCCAGATCAGTATTAATAATACAGGGTTTTCCCCTGTGTATTGCAAGCCCAGCAGTCGTTTGGGCCTAAGTATTGGAATTTTTAAAATGTTTTTCAAACTAAAGTTTCATTGGGGCTGCTCGGTTCGAAACATAGACATAATGGTTGGAAAGCTCACCAGTGATGTCTGATGTTTGAAACGCGAACGCAATATAGGAAAAAAGCAGGTCTGAGATCAGTGTTCTTTACCCTCATTGTACATAGTGATGTTCAACACTTCACTCTTCCAACTATTACAAGCTAACGTTACCTAGAAACCTTAGTTGGCTAGCCAAACAGTCAATAACACAGATACTTCCTTTGTGACATTTGGGCATAATGTATAGGAGGAAAGGTAAAAGCCGAAAAACCTTAGACAGTTTTTTCAGACGGCCAAGTACTGGAGGTGATGGCGATGAGGAAGAGACTGCTAACATTCACACCTCAGAGTCAACAATGTTAGCCCATCCTCAGGTCCACGAACTGCAGCCGGTGGGCCTAACAACTTTTCTTGGGGCAACACTGTAGTATATTAGTTTTTAATTTCTTAATGACCATTTCCCTATGTTTCTTGTTGGATTCCAGGTCGGTTAGAGGAGAATGGGTTTGAGGTGGCTCCTGGAGAGAGGGGGGGTGACCGTGGACGCAGGGGACGGGGCAGAGGTGAGCAACACAGAAACTTACACATCTGTAAGTTTTCTTAGATACATTGCTATTTTATAAGCAGTAACTCCAAAAAAACGATAGCTATAGCTACCACATAGATAAAGTTTCCAACAGCCTCTTGTCACATTAATGTAAATGGATTTCAAAAATTGCAGGATAGAAAGCTAAGTAGGCATTTCAAAACTGAACATTAGGTTTATTTAGGTAACAAAAACATTGTCAAGCAAAATCAGATTACGTTAGATATATAAATAAAAATAATACGACTGTGGTAGAAATTGAAAGCCTCTGCTTAAGAGACATCTTACATGCTTAGATATCTACTTTGGGCCACCCTACAGTCCACCGTTTGCACAAACATGTCCATATAGTTAGGCAAATTATAATAATATCTGTGCTTGTTTGTTGTGATCTTAAGATAGGGAATTGACTCATTATTGTGGATTTTTTGGTGATGTAGCTGGCAACATATCTATTTGTGTCTACAGGCATTTAGAGTATTGCCGCACTGAACGTGTATGGAATGTGCTTAGTCCCTGCAGCTGCTTGAGTTTGGTGATGGGGGGGGCTGCTGATAGATTATAACAACAAATGAAATGGTGAGGTCAATCAAGGTGTGATTCAGAAGAAATGGTGTCAGGTGGCTAGTTATGCCTTAACTGGGGAGAAATTCAGGTATGCACGATACTCGTTTGCAAACAACATATCTTTTGAGTTGGACTTAAGGCAGCATGACTGTTACCTCCTTGGCACATGTTTGACAGCACAAATGTTTGTGATATTTTGGTGTCATTAACAGCTATGACTGTGGTACTGCATTACTTGTTTACTTATTGAGTACAATTCAATACAATTGAGTAAAGCAAACCACATGGAAAAAATCCAGGTGTAAAAACATGATAGAAAATGTTTTCTATTCACGGGTCATTGACTGAAACATTGCTTTCTCGGTAAATGTTTTGCTGATGGTGTGTGGGACTTTGATACCTTCTTTAAAAGAACGATTAATGAGGAGCTGAGGCTGAAAGGAACCAGCCAGCTGAGGTCATCTGGTTGTTTTATTTGTGTCCTCAGGGGCAGGGGTTCGCGGTAGAGGAAGAGCAGCTGCTGGCACCAGGTTCTCCTCCCAGGGAATGGGGTAAGTGTGTGTGTTAAGAGTGAATCACAAGCCTGAAGCAGGATGAGGGAGGAGGTGGTGGTGATGATACAAGCACATATCTTATTGACAAATGTGTGGAAGAACCAAGTTTCTGAATCTCCTCCTTTTAAAATTTTTAAGAATTATTTTATTTTCCTGTTTCATGTTGTCAGTAGCAAGAAAAGACGATTTTCTCTTTAATTTCTTATGTTTGCTCACCTTCCCTCCATGTCTTTCCACATTTCCTGCTGTCGCTTTTTTCCACTTGTACTTCTTTCAGCACCTTCAATCCTGCTGACTACTCAGCTAACTCTGGAGCTCGCCAGGAGACATGGGAAGGGGACGCCAACGAACCTGCTGAGGGAACTGGTAAGCAAAATAACAGAACAGGTGATGTCACGTTTGGATGCCATTTCCCACTCTTGCTGTACAATGGCTTAATTCTTAACATGAAAAATCAGCATTGTCTGGTGTTCACTTGCCCCAAGTTAGCAAGAATTTTCAGTGATTTTTACTAGGTTCCATATAGAAACAGAATTCAACCATAAATTAGCAAATGGATCTACACAATGGATTCAAGTGGTTATAATTTTGGTGCCATATTAAAGCAGTCATGGACTATATTTTCTATCACTGCTTTGGGATGATTGTTAGAGAACATATCATGAGTATTTGTGAACTGCTGTCTTTTAGGAACATGGGGAGGCAATCTGGAAGACTGGACTTCAGAAGACTGGAATGAGGATGTAAGGCGGCACTTTTCAATCACAAGGACTTGAACAAAGTGTTTGACTTACGTTGCTTTAAATCTGCACTGGCCTGATGTCCAGTGTTATTGGCTTCTGACGTTAACTTATCAAATACTATTAGTAAAGAGTCTGTGATTTTATCTGGCGTAGCTACATCAATGTGGTTCTGAATGGATGTTAATATACAGTACAGCACATATGCCTTTATTAATCTAATGGATGGCTGTGTTTGTACTTCCTGTCCTTTCTTACAGCTGTCTGAGACCAAAGTATTCACTGCCTCTTCTGCTCCAGGAAACCACATTACACCTGGACACAAGTAAGCCATCTTACCTGAAGTGTAGTCCATTTAGAACACTAAAAACACCCCGCTTATTTTGTAGAATAACATTTTAATTTGTGTGGTTATTTTCCCCTTGTCGACCCTCCTCCCCAAACCTGTCTTTTCTCCCACTCTTTACTCCTCCCACTCTTGCTGTTCTCTTGTCTCCTGCTTCTCCTCAGTGTGGACCTGGCTAGCCTACTGCCTAAGGCTGGAGGGGCTGCAGGAGGTTCCATGGATTCTGACTTGGGGGTAATAGTCGATGGCCCCTCAGCTGAGGATTTGGGCCAAAGCCTGGTTTTTACCAATTCCCACCACAATGGACGCACTGCAACACACAGCTACGCACACGCCACAGCCAACAGCTACGCCCATGCCGCCTCTGCTAGTACCACCTACGCACACGCTGCACTGGTACAGACAGCCACGCATACGTACACGTGCAAGCACCAGCAAACACTAACATATATAAAGTTCATACACATTGAGATATGGCAGTAGGTGTATTCAGTTCTTGTTTTTCTTCTCATCCTCTCAGTCCTCAGTCCTGGGTTCTGGTTTTGGCTCTCTGAATGCAGCTAAGCCGACGCCTGCCTCTGACATCAGGACATCAGAACAGCTCAATGGGCCTCGGCTAGGTCAGAGAGCCAGTCAGACGTTAGCCACCACCACCAGCAGCAGTAGTGTTTCCAAAGACACAGGGCCACCTTCAATGCAAAGTCCTGCTCCTGCCTCCTCTCCCTCTGTAGACATCAAAGCTCAGAGAATGGATAATGGCCCAGTTACTGCTCAACTCTGTAAGTTTATCTTAAAGTAAAAAAGAAATCCAACAAGGAAATTTAAGTCATGACAATTAAATTTTAAGTACTTGTTGTCAACGAAAACAATGCAAGAGGTACGGCCTGCTGCAGTACAATAGTTAAGTGAATATTTACATTTATCCTCATTCTCTTCAGCGGAGATGAAGCTTCAGCCAGAGCCATCAGCGGTGCTCAGCCAGTTGGCTCAGAGGCAACAACAATCCACCATCCTTCCTACCACAGAGTCTCTGGGCCTCTCTCAGTCGCATGCGCCACAGGTCCCCACACCACCAGGTAGGACTGCAGAACCGTATCATATTATGCCATTAAATGTGTGAAAGTCTGCATAGCATATCACATGATGTAAGCGCTGCAACTTAGCTAATTCTTTTCATAATATTGATAATTATTGGATTAATTAGATAAGAATACTCACAGCAGAAGATTGTGCTACATGTCACATTGAGCTGTTTGATAACCAGAACAGCAGAAACGGGAGTAAATATTTAAATGTCCTTATGCCTAGTTTTTGGACTAGGCATGAGTCTACATATGAAAAGAAGACAGGAAATATTTCCCAAACGGTGAAACTAAGATAATAACCAAGATAAAGACAAATTTTCAGCACACAACATAATTATAGGAGGCAGTGCTTTCTCTGGTAAATAAATGAGTAGTGATAACACTATAGCAGTATCTCTGCTCTAAAATGATTGCAGTGTCACCATCTTCTGACAATTATTTTGGTCCCAGTTCTGTGTTTTTAATGATATTGTGAATGGGCCTGCTGTCGTCCATCTCCTGCAGGTCATGATTCATCCGTCCCTCCTGTGAGAGATGGAGCTTCTCCAGGAGTGAAGCTGCCGGGCATGGAGCCTCCCATCACAGAACCCCCTCAGCGGCAACTAAAGACACAGAGACGCAGAGTACCTCCTCCCTCAAAGGTAAGCGCTTCTTGTACCTGAATCTTTTATCAGACAAAATACAGTATTGTAACCTTCATGCAAAACAAAAGAGCAATATTACTTGCAAGACAATAATAAATAATAATAATTTATCTGCTGTCACATGTTTGACAAGACAAGCCAGTTAATTAACTGATTATGTGGTGGGGACATTCTGAATAAAGTAGTTTAGGCACGCTACGAACTCCACACCCATGACTGTACCTCTCCTAATCAGAGACAATATTTTGTCAACAAACATAGCAAATAAATATCAGGCCTTTTTCAGTATATCCACCTCATACATGTGTTCACTACCAGAACCTGATTGCCTGCTACTTAAGTCATGGACAGGACTGTTTTTGACTAAACATGCCTACTAACCAGTAATCATCTACCTTCATTTATGACTGAAAATAACTTTCATGCATTCGAACAACTTGATTTCCATAATATAAACATTTTTACACCAACCAATTCAAAATAATCAAATTGATTAAATATATTTGTTCAGTTCTACCGAATTCCCTCTTTGTCTACCTCAGATCCCGTCATCAGCAGTGGAGATGCCAGGCTCAGCAGATATATCGGGCCTGAATGTTCAGTTTGGAGCTCTTGACTTTGGGTCTGAGGCTGGTAGTGGAACAGTAGACATGGCACAGATGGAGTTGGCCAGGGAACAAGCCCCTGCTCAGGCCCCAGCTCCAGCGCCATTGTCTGTCCCTACTGCTGTTCCCACACAGCAGCCACAGAGCAGCCTGTTCTCTAAGCCAGGAACTGTGAGGTGTGTGTGAGATGTTTTGAGTTGTTTGGCACACAGGTTTTTCTGTTTATTTGAGGAATTTTTCATTTCTAAGTTTGTACGTCAGTTGCTTCTCTGTTCAGCATGAAATCCTGGTAACCGGTTTTTGCATGGCCCTACCGTTCAAGATGGGGCCATGCAAAAAGCAGTTCGCTGCTGCCATGGAGAAAAAAAATTTGTCAATTACTTAAAAGAGTGAAGAGAATTATGTAATTTTAGCTCAGTTACAGATACAAACTGGTTACATCATATTCTCTATGTATATTTATATGTCTTTCCCCATCTACCTTTCTTGGTCTTGTGAACAGTGAACACATGAGCAGCTTACCCAGCTTACCCTCAGCCGTATCAGATCCCAGCTTCCCCTCACCATCTTTGGGCTTACCCAGTGCCACGCCCTCGCCCTCCCTGGGTCTTCCCAGTGCAGCCGCTCCACCCTCCTCTGCAGCTCCTACCGCAGCCAGCCGCGTGGAGAGCAGCAGTGGCCCAAGGTCCCTGCCACCGCATCTTGGCTTCTCTCAGAGCAAAGATGTTACATCAGCTGCTGGTGGACCTCTCACAGTGAGGATAAACCTTTTTTCTCTCTGTATGCATAGGGGTTCCAAATACCAAAAGAAAGATGTAGACAACTGCTGACTTCAGCAATTACTCCAAAGCTCACTATCTTTTATAATACCTGACAAAAAGCTGAATGATAAAACCTAATGCTTTGAACATTCTCTTCCTCACAGAATGGCTACAGTGGGATGAAGACACCGAGCACACAGGACAGTAAGTACTCTCAGCAGTGTCAGTTGTAGAGTACTGCATTGGACTGGCCGATAAAATCTAATATAGTGAATATTGATTGTTAAATGCATCCGGAAAGAATTGGAAAGAGCCCTCAGTGAAAGTTGATTAAGGTTTTATAAGGACCAGGACATACTCTGTGTGTGTGTGTGTGTGTGTGTGTGTGTGGGGGGGTTTACATTTATTCTGTTTTATTTTTGTATTCCTCCAATCAGTTTGTAACATCAACACAAAAATTTACACCAAATTAATATCTCTCATTTTTCTTTTTAAACTAGCTACGTCATCAACGTCTAGAACAGTGAAAACGGAATCTCCTGTTATGACGAGTGACAGTGGCTCCGGTCACCCCATCCCTTCCCCTGCAGTCACACCTTCCCATTCAACCCCCATCCCTGCGCTCAGTAGGTGAGGGATGATTCAGACAGGCTGTGATATTTTATATTCCGCACTTTTTTGTTGGAGATAATGATGGTTACAAGCACATATCTTAATCCTGTAATGTCGAAATATCTTTCACTGAATCTCTAATTCTCCTGCCCATGCTTCCTGGGTAATGTGCTTTTGTGGCTTCATCAGATTTAATTTTACTCTTTCTAGTCATGTGACCAGTACTCACTCATCTGGATCGGCCCTTGCCACAAGTTCCTCACTGACAGTAAGTGTCTGTACACATGTTCAAACAGACACAATTCTTGTAACATCCTGTTTTTAATTTAGTATGACATGGTATATTTGCTGAAAATTAGAGTTTTGCAGTTGGTTCATTTGAATGCTAGACTTTCTTTTCAACTCAGCTGAGGCTTTTAGGAAAACAATTTATTTTTCTTCTTTCCTCTTTGAAGACATCCATTCCTTGACCTACAAAACAGTTGATGTTCTCCTTTCTCACACCATCTCTTTTCTTGTCTTGTGCCATCAGATAAGTAATGACGAGAGCAGTAGCGGTAGCAGCAGTGGCAACCTCCATGCCTTTTCATCATCATCGTCCAGCCAAGTTGTCAATCCCAGTGCTTCAGTCCCCCTGGCTGTCAGCAGCTCAAACACCAATGGTCTTCATCCATCTGGAGCACCCGGACTAACTCCTAATGGCACAAACACCACACTGTCAGCTTCGGGCAGCCGCACGGCACCCCTGCTCACTACCACCTCCGGTGGGTTCACATAGGGTCCACATGTGAACTATATCACTGGAACATTTACAAAAGATTCTTTTAAAAATATATACCTTGAAAAATGTATATACAATGAGGGATTGTATATAATACAATCCCTCATTTTGTTGTTTACAACTTTTAAATTACAGTAAATGTAATCAGGCTATTTTCACACCCGCATCATCTAAGATAACACTAATTTATGCAAATATACTTGACAAGATAACTCATTACTGATTTTAAAAACTGAGTAATTCTCACTCCATTTGAAGTCAGTTCCTCCTCCTTCCCCAGGTAAAGCTCCTCCCAACTTGGCCCAAGGAGTGCCACCTCTCCTGGCAAACCAGTACATCATGGGCCCCGGTGGCTTGCTCCCTGCTTACCCAGTAACTATACACTCTTTTAATTATTTACATACTTGTTTTTTGTATCAATTTGTCCCCTAGGTTTTTTTTTTTTTTTTTTTTTTTAAGGTAAAGAAGGGTTGTATAACTAAAAATGAATGACCATTGGTGTCAGTTTCAAGTGACTACCCTACACGGACTTTTTTAGCTTCCTACTAATGTGTTTACCATGAATGGATACACTCAATTGAAGAATTATGGCAGTGAGTTCATTCCTTACTCTATAGAGCTTTTCAGTGTCGATGATGACTGTGTTTTAGTAGGTTCTGATCAAACATGATATCTGTGGAACGCACTGAGACACTGATTAAAGTGAAGAAGGATCTAAAATGGGTAGAGGATAAAACTAAAGGTAACAATGAGGTTTAGTAGAGACTCAACATGGTACTAAATAGTCACCTGTTTTTCCCTCTATTATCTTTATTTCAACAGCAGATTTATGGATACGAGGACTTGCAAATGCTGCAGTCTCGCCTTCCTATGGTGAGTCTGTTGTAGTGTCTATTCTGTCATGTATCCTGTATTTCTCATATAATTTTTATCCTCTCTTCTATTTAATGGCAGTGTTAACAAATTTCCAAAGTAGCAATCTAAGATGTACTGATGGGGAAAAAAACAACAAAATGGGGAGCACTGTGTTTGGTATTTTAATGATTAGTTTTCTTTTTTTTTTTTTTTCTTCCCCCCATCCTCTCTCTCTCCACCAAGGATTATTATGGTGTAACATTCCCTGGTACTACAGCTGCTATGCCTGGAAGAGATGGCCTGACCAACAATCCATATTCTGGTGTGTCAAATTTTATGTTGAATATGAGTTTCTGAGTTGATGTATCTACTGATCTTGAATTATGTTTCAAAATAGGCTGTTAATTCACTCTGACATTGCACAGTTGATACAATTACTCCCCATTTCATAGAATTACACAGTTGTCTGTTCATATCAGTTTTCGTGTATAGCAGTCATTTTCCATTTTAGCATATTAAGTTTATGAAAACATGGAGATTTGACCTATTTTTGACCATGGCCAAATTTTGTTCATTCTTTTGTTTCTCTATCTCTCTTTAATTCAGTGGCATCATGTTAGCTAACTGGCAATGGAATTTAAGATGTTTTTTTTTTTTTTTTTTTTAAACTTTAGTCTTTTCTACCATTGTTTTTCCTGTCCAGGTGAGGCAACAAAGTTTGGTAGGAATGACTCTTCTTCTCCAGCTCCACCAACCAGCCTGTCTACAGCTGGGGTGCAGTCGCAGCCCCAGCAGGCACCACAGGCAGGGACACAAGGTCAGGGCACGGGACAGAGCCAGGCTCAGCAGACACAGAACCAGGCCTTCCTAAACCCTCCTCTGCCCCCTGGCTACGGATACACTGGTAAAAGAAGCAAAATTATGTTTAATGAGGAGGATGTTGGCCAAATTAATTTCTGGTTAACTCATCCATGCACTTTACACATTATGCAAACTCCAGCTTTAGTTGGAATTGGACTGTTGTGGCAGCCCAATTCCAAGTCTCGTTTAGAAAACTATCCCCCCCCAATAACTGGTAATGTAGACACAGTCTGTTTAAATTTGTGTAGACTGTATTATTGTAACACTTCCAATTTAACAAAAAGGTCTTCTCAGCATTGTTGCTTAAAAACAGATGTAAATCTGTTTTCTTTATACTTGGCATAATTTTTCTAATTGGCCATTCTACAGGTCTGCCGTACTATGCTGGTGTGCCTGGGGTTCCCTCAGCCTTCCCGTATGGCCCCACCGTCTTTGTGCCTCCTGCTTCAGCCAAACAACCTGCAATGGGCCTGGCCAACCCCTCCAATCAGTATCACCAACAGCATCAGCCCAGTTACGGACAGCATGCATATGGCACAGGTAAGACAAGGATTAAACAAGAGGGTTGCGTCTGTCACTGCTCTGATTGATTTTTGTTTTTTAGACAACTAACACAGCACATTTACATGAGTTTTCATGTAAAGGTTTTATCCAGCAGTTTTGATTTTTTTTTTTTTTTTTTTTTTTAGTTGATTTAACTGGCTTGAGCCTGTGCGTGTCTATTTGAACTATGGCAGCAGAGGTTTATCTTAAATTATTACTGCAAAACAAAATATCACAGTACCACAATCTGTCACAACAACTTGGCACGAAAAGTAGTTGAGAAGGTTACTTGGTCGACTTCAACAGTTACACTGGTTATAGTGTGTGTTCTAGCCAGTTACTTCTGTCAAATTTGTTGTGCTCAAATGTAGACGAGTTACTGTCTTGTGTTACAACACTATATTACATGTCAGACAATTTTTGGTGTCTCATGTACATCAACAGTTTCGTATAGCTGTATTTTTTGAGCCCAGGATGTTGTGAGAGAGACAGGGTTTGCGTACAGAGACGTTGGCAGAAATTAGATGTGAAGAGTGTAGAGGGAGGCAAAGGAGACATCAACTTCCCACCCTTTATACATGTACACAAAATGCTGCATGTGCGTGTGGGCCTGTGTTTTTTGCTTGTGCTGCATGCATAGCTCAAACCCCCTGCTGAAGTTGGACACGGCTCGATATAGACACAGCTGCCGTTTTAGTCAGGTTACCTTACTGCCTCTCTCTCCCATACCCCCCTCTTTCTTTTCTATCCATCCTTTTTCCTCTTCCTTTTCTTTACCTCATCTGTTCCCCGACTTTCTCTTCCTACCCCCTCCCTCTCCTCTGCTCGCTCTGCCTTCTCTCTTCTTCTGTACTCTTCCTCCTCCGTCCCCTTCAGCCTTTGATGACCTGTCTCAAGCCCACGCTGGGGAATACAGTAAGGGAGGGTATGGAGGCTCTGCTCAGTCACAGGCCAAGTCAGCGGGCAGCGGCCCAGGGAAAGGTACACACACAACACATGTTGGCACAATCTAACAACACACACAAAGTCAGTGGGCGTTTTCCTGTGGGAAAAACGTGATGTACTCACAATTGCAGATGATTCTACAGTCAAGAGTGTTCTGGAGAAAGGTGTGTATATGCACGTGTGTGATAAGCACTTTGTGCACACAAATTATATGCACATAAAGTGATATATGACAAAGGGCCGGGGGAAAAAAGTGAGAAACCTGCCTCCGTACCTCCTCACTTAATATGCTTCTTCCTACTGGCTGGCCCCCCTTTTACTAACATTGGAAATGAACATTTAGTGCTTAATATTCACTCATTAGCAGTGAAGTGACACAATTTTTCTTCTTCCCCCTTAATCCATTGATTTTTCCTCTTTATCATTTTCTTTTTTCCCTTTTTTGATTTCCTCCCTTCCCTCTTAAAACTCAATCTTTTTTTGTCTTTCCTTCTCCCCCTCTTCATTCTCTTCTCAGCACCAGGACTGTCAGGGTCAGGTACCAGCGGAGGAGTACCTGACATGGGAGGTTCAATCTACAGCAAAACACAGGTGAGAGACTTGCTTTCCTGTTGTTTGTCTGTGTTTAAATCGAGGCTTCATGCCTTTGCTTGTAAGATAATAGTCTTAGAATTGCACTTGAGCAACCTTTCCTGTAATTAATTTTCTTAATTAAAACGTTGTTCACATCAATGGCACATCCTCTCGAATAACCCATTAACTTCAGTTGTAAAATGAGCTTGGATGCATGAATGTGTTGGCATAGGCAAGAGGTTTTTATTTAATGCCAGTTGAAATGTGTATGATTTGCATGTGATTTATTTCTAAGCCTATTGTACATGCATGGACAAGATTTAATCTCGTTACTTCTCTTGGTTCTCCTCAGTCATTTGATAAGCAGGGCTTCCACACGGGGACACCGCCTCCCTTCAGCCTACCTTCAGCGCTCGGGGGAACAGGGCCCCTGAACCCTGGGGGAGCTCCTGGCTACGCCCCTGCTCCCTTCCTGCACATCCTGCCACCGCACCAACAGCCCCACTCCCAGCTCCTGCACCATCACCTCACACAGGATGGACAGGTAAGCTGAAGTCTCGATTCATACATCACATCCTACCCAGGGTCTCAAAAAAGAAGTTTGAGTCATTAAAGGTGTCTCGTAAATTTGGATCAGATTTTTTTTTTCCCCATTTTTATTACACACATTTTATTGGACACTCATGATTAGCTGTAATTTCATCATGGTGTTGCAGTTAGCTGTCTTTTATGACCAAACAAAAGATGCTGTTCATGTGCACCAATCTGCAACCCCGTGGCAATGAGCAACTATAGGTCATTTTGATCAAATAGTCCCAGAAACATTTGGCCCTGGGAACTAACAAGTCAGAAGCTAAAAGTCCCTGTGGCACATTTGTTTTTGCATTTCAACCCCTTCTCAAGGCGTGATGATATCGCAGTAGACCTGTAATAGACTAAAACGTGGCTACGTGTTTGTTTGGGGTTTTTTTTTTTTTTTTTAAGTTATTCGTACACAAGACTTCAGATTATCTTTTTTAGTTTACTGTTATTTACTATTGATTAATTGGGCAATGGCAGCAAATGGAAAAATTAAGTTGAATCTAAGTTTTGTTTCTTTGCCTCTCTGTGGCTTGTTCCAATTTTATTTTTTTAAAGTGGTCACTGTGTAGCTATTGTTGAAAAGCCATAACATTAAAAGAAATTTTCATCTCTATTCAATAATTTAAATAATAATGCAGACAAACCCTCCTTGCAGTCCTTGTTTGCATCTGATGAAGGCTGTATCCAAGTTGTTGCAGTTTTTAGGCTTTTGTTTAATCAGCTCAGTATTATTCATCACTGCAAACTGCACCCTGATAATTCCTCAGCCATCAGAAAGCACTGCCTTGGGAGATATTTGTCAGGAACAGGAACCACACCCCAGGGACCAAAACTGGCTCTGTAGGTTCGTGCGGTCAATGTGGTAGTAAAGTTCAGTCACTCATAAGGTTCCTCGAAAGGTTCCAGAGTTGAAAATGGCTATTAAACTTAATAGAAATGGAAGATTAAGTAAAGCTGTTGGGTAGTTACTTGATCTTAGACATGACTGAGAAAATTGACTACTTCTTCTCTGCAGGGTGGTCCTGGACAGCGCAGTCAGTCCAGTAGCATGCAGCAGAAAACCCAAGGCAGCAAGTCCAGCTACGGCAGCTCTCCCTACTGGGCCAACTGAGGAATGCCCCCCCCTCCCAAAAATAAAGGCTGTGTATGCATGTGCGCGTGGGTGTGTGCGTGCGTGCGTGTGTGCGTGTGTGCGTGTGTGTGTGTGTGTAAAGTTAAAACAAAAAAAGCAAACCGAAAGACACACTACCCTCACAATGAGCAACCTTGGGCCTCTTCGCCCTGCTCCCCCCACCTCCGCAAGTCCTCATAAGTCTTTTGGGTTCTCTCTTCCCCCCCTTTTCAAAATTGGTTGTACATGTAAGATATTTATGTATGTATTTATATATATATACTGTATATGTAATAGTAGAACATGAAATGTGGTTGCTGCATTTTATTTTTGAAGGACTTTTTGTTTACTTTTTTCAAAACTGCAGGAAAAGATGTTACATTAAGACGGTATGAGATGATGATGGTGAGAGAGCAAGTGAAGAAGATAAATGATCAAAAGCTTCCTGGAAGAAACCATTAAAAAAGGAAAAGGAGAGAGCTATAGCACTGATTGCATATGAGGACATTTCAGATGGGGGTGGGGTTTATAATAACTAACTGCATCTGTCTCCTTTTTTTTTTTTTTTCTTTTTATACATAACTTCCTGAATGACCGGCTCATCCCCCAAACTTCATTTGTAGCTTCCTGTCTTTTCCCCTCCTGCCTCTCACCCGCCCTTCTAATGAAAAGCCGCCTACTCACCTTGTGTCAACACCTCCCCTTTAAAAACAGACCTGCCCATCTAAATTTTATATTTTAATTTAATTTTAACCCATATTTCCCGCGAAATAAAAGTTCTGAGCAGTTGGAACTCTGACTTGTCTGAGTCTTTTTCTATTTGTGTGTGCACATGAATCAGTTTTCCTCGACTGTCTTAGAAGTTCAAACTTAAGTTTTCTGATTTAATTCTGCAGTTTCAGAGATGGCAAATAAACAGAAACTTGGCAAAGTTTGTCCATATGAAGGCTACTGTCCACCGTTTTCACATTAATTTATCCATTTAGAGCAGTTTGAAACAAAAAAACGTGGTAGCATGGAGAAAGACTTAAACTATATTTTATCCAACTTACTGTGTGCATAAGGTTACATGAAAACTAATTTCTCGCACACTGATGGGGGAAGCGTAGACAGTACATGGCCCTAGTTGTGTTTCTATGATACAGGCGAAGCATGAATGGTGATAAACATTTAATTTATAGTAATACTGGCCAAAATTATTTTGGAATACATTACAATATCCTCATTTTAAACAGAATCAGATATGACCCCCACCCCCCCCCAAAAAAAACAACAACCTTTGAGTGATTTTAACTTTTAAAGATTTCTAATTGGAAAAAAAAAAAATTAATAGCATCCTTAAAGTAAATCTGCAACTCCTTTTTCTGTTGCTGTTGGCAAAACACTGCATTCTCTAACTTCTGTGGGGGATAGGCAATTCCTTGCATTTGCGCTCACCTATTGCGATAATGACCAATAAGTGAGAGGCAATCTGATAGCTGTGGGGTTGTCGTGACCTGTTGACTGTGGACATGATCAGTGCAAGCAAATAGGAGGATAGTGGTATTTGATTTAATATGTACCTCTACAAATCATCAATTGGAATACCTTTGTTGCTCTTCCCTGAGAATCAATGGAAAAATAGCTTTAATTTTTGTGTGAGGTTCTGCTGTAAATTTGCAAAGTTTTGTGAAATGAATCAATAAACCTATTTTCCAAAAAAAAAAGAATAGTTCCCTGAAACTGAAATTAACATTTTCTGTAATCTAGTTGCCATAACTGGGTTCTTTTTAATAGTCTTTTAAGCCAGTTGGCCATATGGTGGCCCAGCTTGAGTGAGACACAGGTGGCTCTCTGATTACAGTGAATGCACCTTCTTTTCCAATGAGATAAATATCTGTCCGTATCTGTTTAGATTGTTTTTTCACTTTTATTAAAAAGGCAACCATTCAAAAAACCATATAATTCTGCTGACAAGTTGAACAAAATTTCTAAAAGGATAATGGCTTCATCCCCTTTCAAAGTTACGGAAATAATGGTTTACACTGTGATTTGTGAACATCACTGGCATGCCCAATGATATTAAGCTATTACGCATGTTCTTTGCGTAATCTTTGATTTATCTCAAGGATGTTTGAAGGCCCATAAAGGGAGAAAGATGGATTTGTGAGTGTTGTGCAATAAAAACACCTATAATGAATAGAGAACAATGGTGAAACCTACAATTAATTAGTTGTGGAGTTGAGCAATGTTTCAGTTATTCTGCTTTAAAATGCAGAAGTTTCTCTTATCATTGTATAGTGGGTGACATAACGTAGCTGGGAACATACCCTTTCAACACAGATAATGTGTGGAAACCAGCAATATGTCTCCACCTGTAAAAGTTTAAATGGACATGAATGTGAAAATAGTGATAGAATTTAACTGCTATGTCCGATATGTAATCGCATCAGTCACCACCAGATGGCAATATATACCCATATATATATATATATATATATATATATAATATATATATATATATATATATATATATATATATATATATATATATATATATATATATATATATATAATATATATAATTTATTATATATATATAGAGAGAGAGAGACAGATAGATCTTTATATAGATATATCAAATAATCAATAATTTCAAATAATTTACTGCATACCATACACCGAAGCACTCTTTTTTTAAAACTGAAAGCATGGAAGGCCAGACCAGGTGGGTCACAGCTCACAGGAACATAGATACCTCTGTGTGAGAATGCCTGAACCTGAGAAAATCAAACCTGACACACTGTTCTCACAATATTTGAATTGTCTTGAATTGTGTTTCTATTGATAACTGATTGCCATACTGAATTACCATGGAGATTAGAATTCACATTACTCACAGATTCAGAAGGCCAAAGTTTAATGTGACTATGCTGTTCTTTCTGTCCCCCTCTTCCATCTCTTTCCGCTGGATGTAGAGAGTGTGTGAGATCCCAGAGTAGCTTATATTACCTTGGTATGTAGCTGACAAAGGAGAGGGGAGAAAGGCGAAGAGATGGGTGGTGATGGGAGGGTGGGATACAGAGGAGAGAGGATGGAACGTCAATGAGTGGCAGGTGCTATTGTGGCCTATGTGCAGGAGCCTACAGCAACAAGGTCAAAGGTCAAAGTGAAGTTGAAAGGTCAACCTTAACTCCCAGGAATCCCGGCCAGTCTGAGGTACAGATAAGGGGGAGTCAGAGAGACTGATGGGCCCAAGGAAATAACTGAAGGAACAGAAAGGTACATGGAGGAGAGAAAGGGGAGTACAGACAAGAGGCCAAGACGCAGTATAGGTCAAATGCATTAAAAAGTGGGACCATTCAAGTGAACCAAAGACACACACTAAAAAAAAGAATGGGTCCAGATTCCTTATAAAAAGAAAATGCAGACAAAAAAGGAACATTTCTGCAAAGGTAAGCAAAGTAAATGATAGAACAAAAAGGGAAGGCCGTGATTGATAAACATGAAGACATGCAAGATGTGAGGAGAAGCAGTGGCAGATGGGTAATTGCAAGCTGCATTTGAGTGCAAGAGGTGCACACGTTTGATAACACCCCCATCTTGATGAGACAAAAAAATCATGTGGGAGGTTCCCCTCTAGAAGTGTTGAGCCCACTACTGAATGAACAAATTAGCCATGTCCTCGGTGAATAAAGCTAGTTGGCCGCAGTTTCCTATTGGGGCCTTCCATTGCGTTGTATCATGGCGGTTGTGTGCAGTTTTTCCCAAGTTGTGTTTGGCCTAAACACATGATGCACCCTGTTATTTCATTGAAGAGGTACAGGAATGTTGGAGGAATGCCCCTCAGAGTGTTTGTTGACACTTGTGACTGCTCCGCTCTCAGATGTTGACAAAGACGTTTTGTTGGGGTTCACTCAGTTCAGTCCCTGGAGAAAGTCGGGGACCTTTGAGGCTGTCACGCAGGATATCGCGACAGTTTAGACCTGAATGGAAATTGGGGGCCCTGATGCTCAAGGCGGCCTCGTGACCTGGGTACTTGATTTGGATACTCAAATCAATTTCTGCTGTGTTTCGTCTCCTCTCCTTTTTTTCGTTAAATTACAAGCCCTTCCATCCAGCTGAATAGAGAATGATCACTTTTTTCTTTTTTTTCCTTTTCTCCCTTTCATCTCCATCTGGGGACCATGAGATGTTCTTGTCCCCCCACTTGTTGTGAGATGTCACAGCAGGGTCCATTCAGTGAGAAATTGGCTGCAATTAGTGCAATTATGCTGATTTTCACTTGTGTCCCATGCAGAACAGAGTTTTCGCTGTGCAGAGAGACACCCCCGTGAAACTGCTGCAAAACAAAAACCCATCAATCAACAAAGGCTGTGAATGAAAGGCTCAACTGCAGATAATACTGGGCACATTCCATAATGACAGCGTTTAGTCAGCTGTGACCTGTGTTGCGATGGGGGGCATGACATCTAGAGCTTCACTGATTAAGGGGAAATAAGCAGTAAAGCCAGTATGAAGGGCGGAAGGCCTAATTGACAGTGGTGGGTGCGTAATCCAGTAGTACAGTAAGGTTACCTGTGAGGTTGGTTGTAGTATAACAGTGTTAAACACTCCTGAGTTCAGCTCGTATCCAAGGATTTAGCAGAGGGCAAACACAATCAAATGTACCCACTTTTTTTGCAGGGTATACCGTATTTAAAGAAATCCACACTTTTAACCATAAATCATGGCAGTCACAAAAACAAAATAATCAAACTGATAAAGTTGAGATTTGTGCATTTTATGGAAGAAAAGAATAATTTCATGCTTTTTCTGAATGTATATTCGATTTTTATGTGTGTGACTGTTTCTCATTGGATGATGACTTAAGTGGAGGTCATAGTTTACCCAACTTTACATTGGTATGTCTATGTCAATATTGCCCAGGAGACTGACAAGGCTTGCATTCAACAGCAGATCTCGAGGTGTAGGAAGGGGGAGCGGTATCCAAAGTGTAATGCATCCACTTGTTAAGTGGTGGTTGTTTTAAAGGAAAATTTAGGGGAGAAACACCTCTGCTATTCCTGTGCAGTGGTTTGTAACAGCTGTTAAAATGTGACACATTTGCAAATTTGTAAACATCCTTTGTCACTCCCTGAAAAATTGCACAATTGTTGGTGGTTAGAAAACAGCTTTGCTGTCTCAGTTAAAAAAAAAAAAAAAAAAAAAAAAAAAAAATTGACTCCTCTGTAGGCTTTTAACACAAAACAAGTCTTCAGAGCAACACATTGATATTGTTAATTGTCTACTAGCAAAACCCCCCACAACTGAAATATGCTATAAGCATCTAAAAATTCTAATTATTTTCATCTTTTTATAGCAAACTATACACATTCTTAAACACCTAGCACATGTTACAGCTAAAATTTTAATCATCTCATCATGTTTTATAAACATTTTTCCTCATATTTTACTGCATTTACATACTTCTTTGTCAGTCTTATTTCTGATTAACTGTGGGGCCGGAAAAAAAATAATCTGTTATAAAATTACTCTTTTGGGGTCCTCTTACTTTCTCGGTCTTTATTTGATATCTGGGGCTATGAATATTGTTAAACCTAGGTCAAATAGGGTCAGAGTCGGGGTTAGGGTGAAACACAGGGTCAGGGTTATGGTTTCTCTGTAGAAATGCGCCTAGAACCAGATTGTAAGGTCTGAAGTCACTTGTGACGCAAGGCCTCCTTGCTATGGAAGTTGCCACACAGACATGAACATGTTAACTGCAGAATATACAGTTTGTTTTAGGTCGTTGTCTCTTTTGTAAGCGCGGCTGAGCGCTATGACAATCCAAAATAAGTCATTTTTAATATAGTGCAACTGCGATGACTTCCGGCCAGTTTGGTTTTAAGTAAATTATTCTTCATTCCTCCTGGAGGAAGCCCTTCAAGCTGGCCCCCAAGTGGCTCCTCGCCCCCCCGGTGCCGAGTGCGGTGGACGGCCGGTCAGCGGTGGAGCCAAGCAGAGTGTCTTTAAGACCCAGCGGAGCTCGGCAGGGAAACCCCGCGGCTTTAGTTGTTTCTACTCTCCAGAGTGTCAGCTAGTTATTTGTGGGGAGGCGCTGTAGCCATTTCGCCACATGAAAGCCCGATGAGCTGAGCGACCAACATCCGAGTTGCTCATGGAGAAGAGAAATCAGCTTTGAGGAGCTCCGCGCGCACACAGACGCACGCGAGCTCGCGCGCAGAGACGCACGGCACACAGACACGCGCACTTCCTCCTCCTCGGCCGTGGAAAAAAGAGAGAGAGGAACAGAGAGAGAGGGCACACGAAACGCAAACTTCCAACCCTCCCATGTGGGAACCAGAGGTCTGAGGATAAGGTATATTTTTTCTTCTTCGGGGCTCCGCTCCTCCCCCCCTCTCTCCCTCTCTTTCTCTCCCTCTCAGTGTTTTTGCCCGGAGAGTTGTGTTTCTATGAGAGTCTTGCTTGGTGAGAAGATAAGTTTGGTTGTTTGCCTGGTCGGCTGAGGAGGAGGAGAAGAGTCGGGTTAAAAGTGGGGGAAGATGGTCCGCAACGCCGCTTGGAGAAGAAGCTTGCTGTGCGTCCTGGCGCTCAGTCTCGGCTTTGCGTCCCCGCCGTGCAAAGCTCGGATTTACACCAACCACTGGGCAGTCAGGATAGCTGGGGGACCCGAGGTGGCCGAGCGGATAGCGGAAAAATATGGCTATAGGAACATGGGACAGGTAGGTCGCCTATTGCTCCATCCAAAGTTGCCTCTTATTCGTGTGTCTTTGTGATTTCTTGTTTTTGTCAACTCTTAAAAGTGGTTCACACCATGGAGGTCACTATTCCTCTACCAGCAGACAAACGTTACGGGGTCAAACGTTAAAGGTCTGAGATCCGAACCCGAGGAATGAACCTTCTCTGTGATTTTCCTTACTCCGTCCGTCTTTCTGTGGCCCTCCGACTCTCACACAAGGACAGAGAAGCGGCAGGGAACAAAGAGAGAAGACCAAGAGCAGGATGGCACAACAGGTGCCTCCTCGCTGTGTTTCCGCGGATCGTGTTCAGTTTGCGGGCTGGAACCACAGGGAGCTCACTATCAGCCTCAGCCACAGCAGTATCATGTGCTTTGTCCCTTTGACACCCAAGTGAGACAGCTAGTGCTGTTTGGTTTATGGGCTTGGAATTGACATCAGAAGGTCCACAGTCAAACAGATACTAATCTTCTTCCTTCTCACTACTGTATTACTACATTTGTGCCATATATATGTGTATATATATATATGTGTGTATATATATATATATATGTGTGTATATATATATATATATGTGTATATATATATATATATATGTGTGTATATATATATATATATATGTGTGTATATATATATATATATGTGTGTATATATATATATATATATATATGTGTGTATATATATATATATATATACACACACACTTACATACATACATACACACTTACATAAGGATTTGACGCAAAAAAACCCCTGACTGGTCCTGTTTTGCTTGGCGTCATTAACTTTTAAATAAAAATTCCGATATTTTAATTAATGAATTTATTATTTTAACATTACATGGAGGAAAATTGGGATTTCAGTTTAGCACTTCTCTGCTTATGTTCCATAGTATTCTCCCTGTGAGCGTAATCTTGACTCTGTCCATAACTAGGCCTGCTTGAAAAACAGCACCGTTGTGCTCTGTTTACATTTAGGATTCAATCTTTATTAGATGCTCCCACACTTTTTGTCAGTATTCACAAATTGATGGGGTGGAGCTGTTTTCTTTCTGGGTTTCTTGAGTAACAACGAAAAACAACTACAAGAGAAAATGTTAAAATAAGCACTTTACTGGAAAAATCTGAGCCAATATTTTACAGCTTGCATTAAAATCACAAAGCATGCCTCTACAGCATAAGACCCTTCGATATTCATTACATCTGACACTTAAGACCAAACGTAGGGGCCAGTGTGCTTAGCAAAGTCTAAAATAAATCCCAACTACAGTTGTAAAAATACGTATACCGAGAGGGGAAACACTGGTGTGAGATTTGTCAGTCTCTTTTCACGTTATGTCATTTTATTAACCAACAGAAGTCTATAATGGTCGAGAAGGAGGAGGTTTATCTGGTCACTTGGAGGTGTGTTTTGACAGAGTTTAAAGAGAAATCCTGTGTTCTCTGTGGATAAAAGAAATACGCCACACAAACATGGACCCCACACGTACTCCAGAGTATCGCGACCGAAATACATGGGTAGTTCAAGCCTGCACTTGCCAGTGCTTGACGTGAAGACAGCGTGGAACAGAGGGGGGCATTCTGACAGGTTGTTGTGGGGTAGCCTAGTCAACAGCTATTGAGCCCCCCTCCTTCCCCGCCTTATCCAGCCCGCCCACCCACTATACTCCCCAGAGAGCAGGCCTTAATGGCCTCGTTTATCCCCTCTCTTTGACAGGAACTAATGTGTGGAGCCCCCCCCCCTTCCATAGGAATTCCCCTGTGGAGTGCAGGGTCGCCACCAACCCCCACCATTCGCCCTAATTTCCATCTCAATATGGAGCGTTCATTGGACTTTGACACCTCATAGACAAGAGTTTTACTTCACTTCCTGGTTTTGGGGTCAGCTGAAAGCCGCTCCCATGGGAGCAATAACAGCACACTCTGGTTTCCTAATGTGAACTTTGGCATCCCCATCATCAACCCCATCCCTCTCATATCAGTAAGCACTGATGTATATGGAGAATGACATTAAATTTATTAGGTGAGATGACTTATCGCAATTTTCTTTGCAGTTAGTTTGTATATTGCAAAGAGATACACAGTGTTTTCAATTTAATTAAACGTGCTCGGACTATTCATAAGGATTGGCCTGTTTGTGATAAATGATTTGGGGATATGACTGCTAAGTGAGAAGAGTTTTTAAGTTTTGAAGGGAAGCAAAGTAATTAAAGAGAGAAAAGGGGGATGGGTAGGGAAAACATGTGACAGAGGGACAATATAGTCTTCTTGACAGGGGTGGAAAGAAGAGAAGAGACAAAGATAACCACACACTGAGAGATGGAAGGAGAAGGGAGTGAAAGAAGGGACGATAGATGGACGGATGGATGAAAAGAGTTGGCATGGAGTGAGAGAGCACCTCGTTGGGGAATTCTGGGTAATCCTCTTAACCATGGAGCCCCCTTCCCAGACTTAGATACTGGCAGAAACCAAGTCTAAATCAGCTGACAAGGCCCCAGACGTGGCTATATGTTCAAACTGGTGTTTTGAAGACATGGGAGAGGACTTGGAGCCATTGAGAGGGATCATGATGATCTGGAGCCAGACATGGACAAGGGGTGGTTGCATCAGTAACAAGTTATGAGGTTATTTGTACATGTTGTACTGATGCTGGACCAGTTCTTTCAGGCATCAGGCCAACAATTCGTTATGCTAAAGTACAGTGTCAAGAGTAACATTTATCAATATTTCCACAAATGCCTCACTCGTACTGATAATTTTTATCCAAACTTATCATCCAGTGTCTGTGATGACCCATAATCAGTAATTTATTTCTAATACTTTTTGGTTTGTTGATTTAAGCCTGGGACAGAGTTGATGATTTTAATTCTTGTTCTGGGCCAGTTGGGGTTAGAAGGATGGGGAAGAAAGTTAGTGGGGATTGTTCTGTAGTGTCACACTAGTGAACATTGCAGAACAGAATAAAGAAAATCTTACCAATAGTTTACCTTTATCGAGGTACAAATAAGGGAAATAAATATTTTGTTAGTTTTACCCTTGAATGTAACCTAAACAATACAACTGTTATAAGACTGCAGCATCTATAACATGAAGTAAGCAGTTTGAAAACAGGTATTTTGTACTTTTGTACTTCTACTTCTGTAGTCATATGAGTTTAGATTTTTTTTTTCTTTTTTTGCTGTGGCAGATTCCTGCAGTGTTTTTCTGTGATCTCTCATCATCTTGTGTCATGCCCGTCTTTGTCTTATTGTTTAATGGGGTTCAGAGACCACTTCTCTGAACCAAACTTGTTCAGGCAAAACTTGAGCCTTTAGTTTGGTAGTCTGACATAGCTATGCCACACTCAGAATCATTTTCATGGGAAAAAGTGTATCATCTTTTGGCAATCCTAGTAGGATTCTGTATGAAGTGACTTGGAATTTTTAATGCACCCACTGAAAAAAAAATTGTGAAGCATCACACTGTGAATCATTGCAGTGGAAGTGGTTTTGCTTCACAAATTTGTTACAAAATAATTCCTAGCAACCAAGGGCTATGCTAAAGTTATGATTCACTAGGTGGGTTGTTACATCAGAATGAAAGTTCAGTTGACTATATAACCCCTGTGTGTCCATCTAAACACATGCTGTCATAACTACGAGAGTAACAACTCAAGCCATATTTGTCGACTTGAGTTGGGGATAAAGATAAGGTTAAGAAGATATGCATCGGCTGTGAGATGCAGTACAACCTGAAGAGGTGATGCAGCTATGAAAATGAAAAATGAAAATGTCACACTGAAACTGGGATAAATGGGTCATTTATGAAGTCTGTAAACCAGACCTCAAGATTCAGAGAAATGCAGCAGTAGTTGAGACCTGGACTTCAGGGTTGTTTTTTTTAATTTTTATTCTGTGTGTAGAGGTTTTCCAGCAGCTCCCTATTTACAGATGCTCCAAGAGGGAAGGGTGCTTTGCTAATGGCAGTGCAGATGCTGGGTAGATTAAATACACAGTGGAAGCATGATATGTTGAGACCTGTTTACACTATGAGAAACATCCATAGTGGTAGCTGCCTGTTATGGAAGCACATTTTGTTAATATGTTGAATACCTTTATAATCTGATTACACAAGACATCTGATATGTGCTGCATTTTTTTTTTTTTTAGCTATTTGATCTTTGCTGAAAGGCGGTCCAGCTAGACCTATTGGCACTTTGTTGTTTCTCATTTTATCAGCCTGCAAGTTGGAGAATGTGTGTATGTGTATGTGCATGAGCACTGAGCTGAAAGCTGATCTAATGGGCTCTGCAGTGGTGGAGCTCAGCCATGGATCAGTGAAGCACCACAGGACCCTTGGCAGCCATGACAGTTTGATCATCTGACGGATTGTATGGTCTTTATCAATTATTAAAACTAATCACTGTCCAGCAGCTTGCCGTCTGTCTATCATTGTCTTTCTGCTGATCCTCTGGCCTCCTCAGCACTCTGTCATTCAAAGTCTTTGTCGGTTTTTGTGTGTCTGTACATTTGTCTGATGTCTAGTCTGTGACTTTTTTTGTGTTTTTGTTTCTCTTTTTCTGTTTTTATTTGACTTGTCTGCCTTTTTAGTCCATGTTCCTTTATCTTTTCTCTGACAGTTTTTAAAAGCGCAACAAAACTTTATGTATTATACATAGAAAACCATGAAATTAACATAACAACAGAGAAAAAAAACACTTTACTACCTTAAGAGAATGAACTTATTACTTAAAAATAATTTTTTTGAGTACTTAAACTGTGGTGGTTGTCACTCACAACAATTTACCCTATTCATTAATGACTGTAGAATATCAATACCAGATGAGTTACTTTTGATAATGTTTAGGACATTTTTTGCAGAAAAAGAATCTCATTTTTATAGTTACACTAATAATGTATGGTGATGTTTTAGAAAGAGTTATGGAATGATTAGATACAAATTTCTTAAGTCTGTATATGTGTTTTGCAGATTGGAGATCTCAAAGACCACTATCACTTCTTCCATAGTCGGACCATCAAGCGGTCGACTTTGTCCAGCCGTGGACGCCATAGTTTCATCTCCATGGAGCCCAAGGTAAGTCTGTTGTACTGTTTTATGAATTACAGATTTAGAATCAAAGTATTTCACAGAGTATGTGAGATAGTTCGGTCGATGTCCTAGCTTTTGCTGGATACCTCATGGTATTCATCAGTTCATACATTTTTGATTAATTGTCATGGAGATGACTCAGTTGTCATCACGTGACCTAAGTATGGAACTTATCTGATTACCTGTTAAAATGTGACAAAGGCAAACTACACCTGCTGATGTTTTGTTGAAAGCTCAAGAAAAAGCAAGTAAGTCGACCTTGAGTTAAGATTATTTTATCAAACTATTTCTGAGGTCAAAAATAACTTTTAAAGGGACAATATTTAAGTATTTTAGTATAAAACATTCAAAATTTAACTAATAATATCAACAGAATGTGAAGAAATACCAGTTTTGATGTCAAAGTCGTCTATGTATTGTGTTACAGAGAAATCCACTGTAGTTAGCATGCTAACCAGCTAGCTCCTGCCCGTCCCGGCTCGTAATACCACTTTGTACCTCAAGAGGCCATAGTGAGTATCTGTAGCATCCAGTTTGCCCTAATTTTAAATGAGAGGATGAATAAGTAGTAACTGCGAGTAGACTATAAACCTGTGTTTCAGCTGTGCTCTCTTGGCAACAGTCCTCCACTCTGTGCTCAAGCCCAGTACATCTTCCCCGTCTCTCTGACTGGGCAGACTGGGTGTGAAATCATCGTCGTGAAATACCTGTATAAAACGTCGTGCTGTTGTCCTAATTTTAAAATTATCCCACTATTGTATACAATCCACAGTCCTGGACTAAGTGTGAAATACATTTTATACATCAACTCAGACGACTCTGCTTTCATTTCCTTGGTGTCGCAGACATGCACACAAATGGGTTATTTCAGGGACACACTGTTTATGAGGACAGGAACTATGACATTGGAGAAATATTGTAGTTTTCCTGACATCTCTACACTGTACTGACGGATAAAGTGTAATAAATGAGGCCTCTTCTTCTACTTTTCTATTTCACAAACCTGGCAAATTTAGGTGTGAGGGATAGGTTTAGAGGTGAGGGATAAATCATTGCATAATTATAATTTCCCTTGAAATAAAAAAAAGGAAAAAGTCAAAATCCCTGCCAACAGCTTCTAAATGCTAGGTTCATTACACCCCACAGTAAGAAAGAGTTGCATAAAGAAAACAAAATACTGTTGAATCTGCCATTTCTTTGCTGGTTTGAATTTACGCCATGCTCACTTTAAGAGGACACACTCATCATCACTGGTCACTGGGATTATTGAAAACAGAATTGTATCAAAGTAATTAATGATTTTAACTCATTTATTTTCTTTTGTAACCCATCATGTTAATGTGAAATATGTTCAGAAACTAGATACCTCCAAATAAATTAAAACAGTGGGTCCTCCACCCTACCAGAAAGGTGCAGGGTACACAAGGCAATTTAGCGGACCAGTGGTGTCCCAGGAAAAAAAGGAGTAGCCAGTTAATTGGATCTGCTAAATCAAAATTCAGGGAAATCCTATTCCATTCTAAGTACAAGTTTACAGAAATCCTGTGTCTGTTACTAGAGTAGCTGGTTCCCTGAAACTAACCTTCTGTATGGCAGATTAACTTGATCTTAACCAGAGGCACCAGACTTCGTTTCAGGTTTGAACTTTCAACCAGTGGGGAGAGCTGGTGCAACCTAATTCCAACCAGAATTAAACAGTGTTGTATCTAAAATTTTGCCATTTTATCCTACAGCCACAAGTCAGCATATATGAAAAAAAAAATCTATTTGATATAATTTGACATTGTTTCTACTTCACCAAGGTTAGGATTGCATTTGTGAATATAAAATACAGGCTTTCAAAGAATCTTCTTCAACTGAACAAGGTTTTTTTTTTTGTGGTGTGGGTGAACTGGCCCTTCAAACATGAGTGTGACCGAAGGTAAACCCTTTCTCTTGTCCTGTCAGTGCTCCTCTCATCACTGCACCAGGTCATCAAACCCTGGCTGCATTATTAATGCAGCCTTAACCTCACACCACTTGGAACTTCATCTAAATACACAGGATTAATTGCTAAATCAAACTTTGTCTTATATGTATTTAGGTGCATGGAGTGCTAAAGTTGATTGTGTATGGAGTGCGAAAGTAGACAGCTTCAGATGGGTTTCATGGACAAGACAATTGTGGGAATGTCTCATTCTTGACATCTAAAAGCCCTATGTTCATAGTATATTTTTTGTCATTTGTATCTGACAAAAAAGTTTACTTTTTTTTGTCTGCCTGTTTAATGAATTGGGTCACTCTATCAAACAGGTTGGGACTGATCCTGAGAAAACCAGACAAAACTATCCAGATCCTTTACAGTGAAATTTAAAATATCACATACATCCATTCATTAGCTATACCGCTTATCCTTTTTGAGGCTCGCAGGGGGGCTTTAGCCAATCCCAACTGATATTGGGCAAGAGTTGGGGTACACCGTGGACAGGTTACCAGTCTGTCACAGGGCTGACATATAGAGACAAACAACCATTCACGATCACATTCACGCATGCAGGCCATTTAGAGTCGCCATTTAACCTAGGTTAGATTCTAAATATCCCATTTATGTCAATTTTGAAAAATACTGACCTTTTGGAGGCTCAGGGTTTTCATCCAGCAGCAATGGCTTTGTGTGTTTGTTTTGGACAGTGGATTCAAGCGCATGTAAGTTTGTTTGTATCTGTGCATGCACATGAATGCATGCTGACTGTTGAGGAATGATAATGATGTACTAGTGTGATTATATAAAAGAGGGATGAAATAGGAAGAAGAGAACAGTAAGAGTAAGCAAAACAGAAAAGATAAGATAGTGCCTGTCAACTTCTGTTACGCACTTATCGTGTTGTCACCTAGTTCATTGTTCTTTTCATTTTTTCCTTTCTGTACTTTTTTATGGTCCACTCAACCTGTTTTGCCCACCTGCTGTCGTTACGTGTCATCCCTCCTCTTTTCTCTTCCTTGGACTCCCTCTCCTACCTCTGTTTCTCACTGTTGCTTTCAGCGTACTCATCTCCCTCCCTCTGTCTTTGGTTCTCTTGCTCTCTCGGGCCTGACAAAGTGCCATGGTGGTGGAAGGTTTGTGTCCGGATGCCAGCTGGCTGAGAGACTGAGATTTTAGAAGACTAGATCAGAGAGGAGAGGTTGAATATGAGAGAGGGGAAAAGGAGCTATTACAACAGAACGAGAGTGAAGAGGAGCTGAAGAGAGAAGGGAAGAGGGAAAAGATGGATTAGAGAAACCAAATAAAGGAATAGTGGAGTGGAGAGGAATGGAGCTGTCAGTGTTTTCCCAGAGTCGCTATCCTTTCAGTGTAATCTGTGGACCTGTCTGTGGGTCTGGGATCAACATGACAGCTTTTTTTGGCACCTGCGCAGTCTGGCATACTGCTAATGATGTTTTGCACTCAGGTTTTGTAATAATGATAGCCATGTGTGTTTGTGTGTGAGTGAGTCAGATGGGTGTAGCGGTGCCATGAAAGGCGCACCCTGCCATCCACAGTACCCATTGGAACGCATGTTACCATGGTGATGCAGCACAGCACAGATTACTGCTTTATGGCATCTGCCTAACTGCAGTGTCACTTGCCTCTTAGGTCATAGACCACTTATTTTTAAAGGCTGGCGAATAAATCTGTCATGGCCATCGGCCTGTAGAGCGCGCGTGTCTTCACCTTGATGGCTGCACATCTCTAACTGTTCTTTTTAAAGACTTTTCAAAAATCGAATACAATATTTTTAGCCTGTGATGGTTTTATTATAGATTTTAATCAGTACGTCTGATACCAATGAACAAACAGTGAAGTAATAATTATTAAGTAATACTTTCTCATTTTTAAAGTAACTATCTTCACATTCCAACAACAAAGACAAATGTTTGTATTGTAATGCTACTGTAACAGTTACATCTTAAATGTACATTTGAAGTTCATGTTAAGTTATCTCTCTTTGTATCACAATCCATGTAAATCAATTTGAAAAGGACAGTGATTAAAATCTCCTGTGGCACCAATTAACGGCATATACAAACCAGCTAGTGAGGAGTTGAGACGTCCTAACAACATTTTCCCTATCGATTGAACAGAAATTAAAATTGAAGTTAGTCGACCAGTCCAAAAGTAAGAAAACACTCTGAACAGTCAAAATTGCCTGAGCTGCATTGCCTTTCAGAACGAGCAGAATTATAGAATCTGCCGGTAAATGATGTCATATTGGTTTACCAAGTTTGGCTAATGTTAGTGTTGCTAGCACCTTCTTTCCTTGTAGGTTAACGGCCATGCCTATGCTGAATGTGGTTACACGTTGCTCCGGTCGAGTGGTTATATGCCAATTTATTCTGACACAGCCTACATATAACCTTTTTTTCATTTTCTAGATCAAAATACTGCCAAGCCGCGCTGGTTTCGTGAGATGCCATCTGTCCGACTTCCCACCTTGCTTTTTTACAACATCCGGTCATTAGTGTGGGGAGAGGGAGGCTACCGTCTGCCAGGCTGCAGCCCCGGCTAGTGGTGGGTGGTTGCGTACCATCTTAGACGCAACAGTTAACTGGCATCGTACATTAATGAAATATTAATAATTATTTTGACCAATTTCTGGTGCCGACTACGAGGGTAGCAACGTTTAATCGTTTAGTCGACTTATTGCGCACATCTTCTCTAGCTTGCACCTTGCACAGCTATGCTGACGTACACCCGTGACTCATTCATACTGGGAGTTCCAAGAGAGTTTGAAAAGCCACAGACTTTTTTGTTGTAGCACTGCACTGTTATTAGTTTTTGGTGTGACATGAGTTCAAGTATACTCAGTCTGCTTTGTTTGAAATCTATTTCCAGCCATTTCAAGTTTACTGTAAACAACAATTAGAGTAGTACAGTGGTTGTTTCTCCTTTTATAATGCCCTCTTTAAGTCTGTGCAGAGATTAGTAGAGAGAAACAACTGCTGAACTCCTCCATAGCTTTCTGTCCATGGCGTTCTGTTGCAGGAGCATGGTGTTTCCAGTTGGTTTCACTTAGCGAGACTCTTGTTTACTTGAAGTCATTTATCCACACATGTGCAGGAAAACTGAGAGCCAGGTGTGGTCCACAGCTGAAACCTCACCGGGATACTCAAAAATGCAAAATGGCTGTGACGACAAAATTAAATTTTGGTGTCTTGTGATTTTTATGAGTTGCAGGCTTCTAGAAATCATGGCACATAAGAAAATATATTTTACCACATAGTAAAACTACTTGAGTGAGCTTAAATGAATTCAAATTTAATTATTAAACCGTTAAAACGCTTGAAATCTGCTCAATATTTGTCCACTATAGCTCATAGAATTTTTTCATCGTCCAACTACCTTTAGAGCTCACTCTATGCATGGACATGTGTGGAAGACAAGGACACTCACAGCATCGAGGAGACAACACAGAATGTGTACCTTAGGGGTAATATGCGTACGGGAAGGTATTATGGGACTCCACATAGTCCCAGGTACAGATTTCCATAAAGCCAAGATGCTTGTGTGAGATTGTGCCATAGACTCCTGAATTTATTTTTTTTCTTGTATTTGTTAAACAGATGAACCATTAAGAGTTGATGCCGTGAGATGAGGACCTTCAGCTGGCCAGCACAGCACCACAGGGCTCAAACAGTCTGTGAAGAGATGTGCGACTGTGTGCTGTGTCTGGGCTGAGGCCCTGAATTGCACTTAGGGGAGAAGAAGAACTGGCTTCTTGTGTCAGTCCAAAGGTTGTTACGGGTGTTCTGCTACACTAGCCTTTGACCTTTTTTAAAACACCCAGCTCTCAGTTCTTTTGCCTGCAACTCAAACGGCATCTCAAAAACAGCAGTGAAAGTGGATCAATTTGTTCCCATTTGTTCTACTGAAGTGAACTCTTCCCCAGTTTTCCCTGGTTGCTGACCCAGCCAGCAAGAGCCACCTGCAAACCCTTACACACAGAACGAATGAGAGAGAGAGAGGGAGGGAGGAAGGGGGTTGGAGTGGGAATGAGAGAGAAAGACAGGCAATCTCAGAGGGAAATGGGCATCTATGGAGAAGACCTGAAATGCAGCAAGACAGGGGCAGATGAGGGAGTGAGACACGAGAAAAGTAAAAGAGGGGGAGAGGAGAGGGAGTTTGAGTGTGAGAAAAGAAAAAATGCGAGTGACAGAGAGGTACGAGTGCTAACAGATCATCCCTCTGCTCCACCAAGTTAGAGTTAAAAGAATGGAGCAGAGGGATCCAATCGTCATGCCTCAGAGCCTGCCAGCGAATTGGCACTGAAACAAAGGAAGTGATACATGGGCAAGTTTTAGAGGCAATAATAGAGGGCAATATTGTTTTTGTTTGGATAGGAATTGGCAAACGTGACACAATTGAGGTGGATAACTGCAGGCTGTTATCGGTGAGTGATTTTTAGCGAGGACAACAAGGGATGGCATTGCTCTTGATAGCTTTAGGAAAACTGTTGAATACCATTTATCTGCCTTGGGTCATCCTTCAAAGAGAGGACAAAAGTGTATTTTTAAAAGTAAATCCAAGTAAAGAAATGCAAAAGCCACCTGTGTAAGCAGTAGCAGTATGAAGATAAAAGCTAGAAAACCACATTAAAGGCAAAAAGAAATGGATTTTTTAGACTAATATTGGCAAAGATTAAACGTTTAACATTACACAGGACATTGAATGGTAAAACACATGCACATTTTGGTCACTGGAATTTTTTAGTCGGTACACTCTTCCTCAATTAACAGATGCTTCAAGTATGTATCTACATATTACAGCTATACAGTGTTTCCTGTATAATCATTAGACTATGGTGGAAATGCTCTACGTTGATGGAAAAATCAATACAAGTAAATTCTCAGCCCTTCTGAGAATAAAGTCAAAGATGTTTATGTATATAAAACACCAGCAAAGTTGTTTAGATATCATGATATTAATGTCAACATTCCCCACATTCCCACTGAAATCTCTGGACTTATTTACTTTTCATCTTCCTTCATACTTACAGTATATTGATATTATCGGTCACAGTTTGCTGGAATAATTTCCTCTTGGCTTCAGAAGTAATTTCTCTTCGCTTACTCTTCTTAAATAGAAAATGTGCAGTTGTGAGAATGAGAGGTGTGAAAATGAGTCCAGTAATGATAATGTGTACAGTTTCTACTGCAGAGCTTGCGAAACTGTTTCAAACAACTATGTAATCTACTACGTAGACTGATAACAACATATTTCTGATTTACAAGTTTAATATCAAAATTTTAAAATCTAAATTCTCCTTTGTTATAATGAAATTCAGAACAGTTTTCAGCACATAGACCTTTAAGGAAATCAGACGCAAAACCTGAGGAAAAAAAAAAAGAAAAAAAAAAAAAGATTCTTGGTTGAACAGTTCATTTTTCTAAAAAAAAAAAAGAAGAATGTCAAAGCTCAGACAACTAACCAGTATCATCTAGACTACACTGACTGAACTGTAGATGAAGACCACAATGTTTCTCTTCTTTTCTTTAAACATGTAAAATATGCTTTTTACTTCAAGTTGCTAAATAGGATAAATACGACATGAAGATATAATACCTGAATCTTCAATGATCCTAAATCTCCTCACTTACCACCTCCTCAGGAAGGTTAAAGGTTTTAATCCGCTACAGAGCAGCACCAAGTTGAAGTGGTCTGGCTCAAAGGTACTTCAATAGTATGGATGCTTGCCGGGCACGCATATGCGTGAGACTTCAGGTTCTTTGGTTGATGTCATTGTTCATTAGGCCAATTCGGCAAAATGTTCTGAAATCCCTAAAATTCTTGGGTCTTGTCTGAGACATCTGATGTGAAGTTCACGCTAATTGGGATCCAACTGCAGCAGAAAAATTTCTTTTTTTTAGCCATCTGTAAAGTCTTTGCTCTGTCTTTTCAGTCTGTAGAAGAATTAATGGCAGTAGGAGAGGATTGGTGGCGACATCAGAGGCACTAATGCGTTCATCGTCAGACCTCCTAGGAATTACCAAGTTACGGACAGAACAGTTAAGATTTACGCTGCTGATCAAAGATTGTGGTTGATGCTATGCTAATGTATGCAAATTGTAATGATACACCAGTGGTTTTGCGCATACACATCCAATTCCTGATGACAGTGTTATTTTGAGGCTAATGGCGTGTGTAAAGGGTCGCTTTGAGGCTGATGGTCCTGATAAAACTTGGAGTGAAATGAGCTGAGACCTCGGCATACGGAGGAGCATCAGGCTAAAACTAAATATTTCACTGGATTTTTTTACTCTTTATCTTTCACTGTGCCCCGGTTTGCCATTTGCTTTTTCTTTTTCTCCCATATCTTGCTCTGTTAAATGGAAGGTCTTCACACTTTGATTATTAAATTACGTCATCCCCAGAATTTCTTCTCTCCCTCCATCTTGATCTATAAGGAACTAAATGCTTTACTTATTAAATCAGTGTTATTTATAATATCAATTATCTTCCCTTCACTTGCTGTCTTTCAGTCTCTCTTGCAATTTGTTTTCACCTCCCTCCCTTTCCAGCTCAGTCTTTTTTTATTGACTCTCCTGGGACTCGTTCTCTTCAGCTCTTTATCGCCTCTCCTTCTCTCTTCTTATCTTGTCTCGTTGCCTCGCTCTCCAACTCTCTGGAGAGCCTGGCAGATTGTTTCAGTGCATGAGACCAGATAATCACTCTGCAGTCATTATGTCAGCTATTCTATTTTTTTTTTCTCTCTTCTCCTTTCCTCTGTCTGCTGGAGCTGTATTGATGTGAAGAAATGCTTGTTCTTTGCAGTCGGACATTGTTCACTAAAGCCTCAGATTTCTGGCAAACTGAGCAACAAAACACAAACACTCTGGCAGTGTGAAAATTCTTTTATTGAATATCTTTTATGAGTCGAGTTTATTTGTCTGTACATCATGCGTATGGCTAGACACTTTATGTTCAGCAGATGGTGTGGCGATCATTTCAGTCGGAGTGTACACAAATACTGTATAAATAAGCCGTAGCTCCACAATTTTTATCTGAATATTCACTGTTCCTAAAGTAAATGAATAAAATCCTAGTGTAATCTTTGTAAACTGTCACATAATCATGTGCAAATTTTAGTCTGAAGAACCCCTAAATCATTTATCACAGAAATATTTACATGTCAGGCAGCTTTTATACAGTGTAACCCATGCTCCCTCTACGTGTTGTGCCAGTCTTATGCCTGCTAATATTTTAGTTTTTTAGTTTTGTAGTTGTTGCTGGTACATGCAAATATGCCATGGAGTCTTTTTAGACAGATGAAGTCTGCAGGACTTCAGCTAGACTAAACACAATATTTCGGGTTTCAAAAAGAGTTGACCAGAGCCAAGCACATGGGTCCAGCCATCTTGTTCAGATCCAACAATGCTGATTATGAAATCGGAAAATTCCGTCTGAAAGTGGAGCTCGATTCCTGCCAAGGAATGCCTTGCGCCTTGAAGCGAGCCCATAACATTTGAGAGATTGATGTTACCTGAGAGACATTTATGTCTTCGGTGCATTTGTGTGTGTGTTAATGTCCATTTTGCAGACGGGGAGAAACGTACTGATGGAGAGAGAAAAAAAAAAATGCAAAACTCTTGTAGGGTGAGACCGAAATACACCAAGTGCAACTTTTAGATGGCTAAAAGGATACCTTAGAATGAATATGTCAAGATTCTGGTGATGCTTCTTGAACGCATGCTTCCAAATGTATTTGGATGTGCTATTATTTCTTTTTTCAATTCAGCAGTCTTCAATTGTTCACCTTACGCTGAATTTAAATGGAGTGGCCACATGTTAAACACTGTTACAGTTAATTACAGTTAATCCGTAAGACTGAAATCACTTTACTGCTTAGCACTGTCACCTTTCGAAAATAGTTTTGTTTTTTTGTTTTTTTGTTTTTTTTACTTTACAAAATGAAAACACATTTATCTTAAACAGTATCCTCCTACAGTCACCAAGACTAAGTCAAAACCTTTTAAATGGCTGGACCACCCATTATCTGTTTGCTTCTCTCTTACTCTCTGTGCTGACACATACAGTCTTTAAATACAACCAAATTCCCAATAAAGCTGTTTTCATTTTCTCTGTTTCTGTTGTCAGACAACGGAGCACACATAAAATAATGAATGAAACACAGCCCATTAAGACTACATGTTAACCAGCAGTCACTTCCAAGCCATTTCAAAGCTGCTGCTCTGCACTAGAATACTGATTTTATAACTGTGACTTCGTCTGACGAAATCACCACACACATAGATTAAATACAGTGGCTATGCTGTCATTTCAGCTATATTTACTTGTAAAACAATCACCCAGAGAGGAAGTTAGAAGCTCATTCATGTCTATGCAGTTGCCATGTGGTCAATTGAATGAGACACATATAGAGGTATGCCTGCGGAGGGAAAGCCTGACCTTGCCCTGGTGTGGCAATACTGGCGACTGTCTTCTATAGAAAGTAGCTAAAGTTTTCCATAAAGTTGCTTGATTTGTCGCCAGGTTCTTTTGTTAAGATAAGTCGCTAGAGGGGTGCGAAAAGTCGATAAATCTAGCAACAAAAGCGTTAAGTTGGCAACACTGCCTGTAAAAGCCCCCTTATGACACAATAGAACCGGTTTTCGCTAATTCATTCTGAAAGAGCAATGACCAAACGGGAAACTCCAACACTTGGCCAACCGACCAAAGGTGTAATGTCATCAGTCAGTCAGTCATCGACATTCAAATATACAGGACTGGCCTCGCTGTTGCGGTCCAGCATAAAAAAAAAAGTCATCTAGGCTCATGGCTCACACATACCAAACATTCACCTCTCTTCTGATCTCTAGCCATATCTATTCTTTGGAGATGGTCTGTAGCTTGTGTGTGTCTGAGTTCATTCCATAGGGCAAACAAGAGGAAAGATGCCTCTATATTTTCACGTATTTATTGAAAATGCACCACCCACTATATAAGAAGATCCTAGGTTTTCCAGCACCTTATATTTGCCTCAAAGACTGTGTTGCCTTGAACACATCATTTCATAGGAACTCTGATGAAATTCTCTGTTTACTGATTGTGCTATCTGTGAAGTAATTCTATTAGTGTGTGTTATTATAATGATGCCTCCTCAGTGTCTGCTATCTCCTGTCTGTGTTTGTGTGTGTCAGGTGGAGTGGATACAGCAGCAGGTGGTGAAGAGGAGGATCAAGAGGGATTATAAACCATCCCCACCCCTTTCTCTGTCAAGCCCCGCCCACAGCAGCCTGGCCCAGAACAACATATTCTATAATGATGCCAAGTGGAGCAGTATGTGGTACATTGTGAGTACGCTGTATACTCTTACTAACCTCCCTCTCTGTATGTGTATTTACTACACCAAAACAAAAATATCACAACTTCTGAGACAAACAGAGCCCAATAAAATTTAGTGTACGCTGTGCTCATCTATTCTTCTCAGAGGATTGCATGCAGTTCTTTGCCCACATTTATCCAGTTTGTGGGTCAAAGGTCGGCCAAGGTCATGCCATGTTCCTGATTACTGCAGGGTCAGTGCAGCAGGGATTTTTGGGCGTTTTACTGAATGAAAGAGTAGAAAAGCCATAGCGATTAAATTATGGCATACATCAATTCGAAAAGAGACACGTTAGGGTCAAGGCAAAACATTCTGTGTTTATTCATAAGCATTTGTCACAGGAATGTCAACAATTAGAAGTATACGTGTGTCTGTGTTCCTGTGTTTCGAAATCGTTTCTCAGATATCGGCAGTATTGTGCATCCACTTGTTTGCGTGCACACACAGTCACACACACAGTCACACACACACAGACAGACACACAGTCAGACACACGCACACAGTCACACACACGCACACACACACACACACACACACACACACACACACACACACACACACACACACACACACACACTCAGTGCTTTCAAATTCACACTGCAGAGATTTCCAGGCTTATCACAAGTGTTTGCAAACACCCTCAGATCATTGCTCTTTTAGTTACATATTTGTGTGCGTGCACGTGTGTGGTTGAGAGTCCTCAGCTCTGTCAATTGTTAACTTGGTATAGATAAATCCTAATACTTTGACCAGAGGTTTTAACATATTGTTCTAGCTTTAGGACTGAACTCTCTGAACTTGGTGTATGAGTGTGTTTTCAGGTTTCGATATAAAAGGCTTCCTCCTGTCATTTCTAACAAAGTTACCTGACATAGCCTATGGTTGAAACACCGAACATTTCCAGTTAGTCCAGCTGTATAATTTTCTATCTGATTTTAAAATTGATATAGAGACTTATTCAGGAGCACAGATTTCACCTTATTTGATTGATGAAAAAATGTAACATTAACGAGTATCAGTGATTTAGACAGGACGTTTGATTTTCATACTGGAATCACTTGAAGATGCATACAAATTGTAACACTTGACTCACATTTTATTGACTCGCAAGAGGTCAGTGTCCATAGAAAAATAGCTCTGATAAGAAATAAAGTGAGTGAAGTAATTTATGTAGGTTGACAATTACGT